>NC_139802.1:25884029-26151529 GCF_963457635.1 Microchirus variegatus | reverse complement strand
TTCTTGCCCTAACCCCCAAAAGTTGATTATTTTTGTTTTTTAATTACCCGTTTTGCCCTAATTTCTACAAATTGGCATTATCTATAGTAACATAGGTCACCTATACTCCTTTTTCCTTACATTTTAAACAAAAATAAGATGCAACCCATCAACTAATTCCAGCAAAAAAACAAAAACAACCCACCATATATCCATCTATAAAGCAAGTTGTGTGTCTGTGACGGGCATATCTCGCTGACCGTTATTCAGATATTTGGATATGGGTTGAGCATGGCCCAGATGGTGTGCACCCTTGATGTTCACGTTTTCTGGAGAATTTTAATTTCTGATTTATCACGCTACACCAGGCAGGAGAGCTCTCAGAATTATCTTTCATAGTGAGCACAGTCCCCCCCATGTTACCTATTGGTAATAAATTATATTTGTTAATGTATTGGCGCGTGTCATACCCTAGCCCGACAGTTTTCATTAGCCCGTATAGCTCAACAGTTGAAGACCTTTGAATTAATTTACGTAGGACATGTATCACGGCAATTCCAAGTTTCCAAGGGGACCATTATCAGGGGAGCTCCACCCCATGTCTAATGGTGTGGATAGGTGCATACAGTTGTGCTCCTAAGTTTACATACCCTGACAGAATTTATTAATGATAACACAAAAACTTTCTTTCACTCATGGTTAGGGGTTAGCTGAAGCCAACAACTGTGTTTACTCTTTTTAAATCATAATGACAACAGAAACTACCCTGGTGATTTGGCCTGATAATATGCACACAACTTGACACAAATGGGGTTGAATGGCTATTAAAGGTAACTTGGTTCAGGAAAGGGAATAAGAAAATATCAAATTGGAATTGAGAATGCCAATCAGCAGTGTTCAAACTCTAATTAAGAATTGGAAATTAAGGGGTTCTATTGAAACCAAACCACGGTCAGGTAGACCAATTACAATTTTAGATACAACTGCCAGGAAAATTGTTTGGGATGCAAAGAAAAACCCACAAATAACTTCTGGTGAAATAAAGGACTCTCTACAAGATGAACAAAGATAGGCTGCATGGTTGAGTTGCCAGAAGAAAGCCATTATAAAGCAAATGCCACAAATAATTCTGCTTACAATACGCTAAACAGCAAAGAGACAAGCCTCAAACCTTCTGGCACAAAGTCATTTGGAGTGATGAGACCAAAATGTAACTTTCTGGTCACAACCATAAACACCACATTTGGAGAGGAGTCAACAAGGCCTATGATGAAAGGTGCACCATTCCTACTGTGAAACACGTTGGTGGATCGCTGATGTTTTGGGGATGTGTGAGCTACAAAGGCACAGAACATTTGGTCAGAATTGATGGCAAGATGAATGCAATAAGTTTGCAAAAAAAGAAATTTGCACTCATCAGCCTAGAAGCTGCACATGGGACATACTTGGACAATACAACATATCGATGATCCAAAACACAAGGCCAAGTCGACCTGTCATTGGCTACAGCAGAACAAAGTGAAGGTTCTGGAGTGGCCATCTCAGTCTCCTGACCTCAATATCAGTAGATTGCAGTCTGAAAGTGGCTAAATTTACAATCTTAGGGCCAATTCCAATTCCTATCTTAACCCTCAAGCTCAACCCTTAATCTTAACTGGCCCTCAAAACCAAGTGTTGAGGGTTATTTTATCACTTAGAAATGGGACACCCCTTAAATGCAGATACGTCTTCAGACTGTAGGGGGCAGAATAACGTGAAAGCTGCGTCCAGTCTGTCAACTCCAAAAGAGAAGAAGAAGAACACATTTACGTCACGATTATTTATTTATTATTTTATTTCAGTCAAGTTATTAGGTTGTCAGTTAGTTATAAGATGATACTCATACAAATACCACAACCACAGACATATTCAGCTGACAGTTACCACACACCACGGCTTATTGAAAAGTAAACCATAGCAAACGATCGCTTGTCCGCACCGGCCGGCTATTGACAAAAGATCGTAAAATAAAAATAAATGTTGCGCAACAATGACGTCAGTAATCCATAATATGGGGCTAAACTAAGATAATACAATGGTTTTCATCATTTTTATATCTCTATTAACAAAGAAAAAACTTAATTTGTATTGCACTCGCTTCGCTGCTTTCGACGCCATCTTTGTTATGTGAAAACACACAATGCATTCTGGGTAGCCCTTGCTCCCAAGGGTGGTCTCGGAAAATCACAATATTGAGGGTGATACAGCCCTTAAATTCACCCCTCAACTTAATTTTTCTGAGAATCGGGACAGCACTTGCACTAGAGGGAGTGCGCATTTTTGAGATTGAGGGTTAAGATTGAGGGTTAAGCAAGGAATTGGAATTCACCCTAAATTCTGTACCTGTTGGGCAGATTATTTTTCTAAAATCAAGAATGTTTAACTCAATTTAAACATATTTGGTTTATTTCTAATAGGACTGTTTTTGCAGTGTTTCTGTTGACCTAACCCAAAATCTTTCATTAAACTTGTAAAAAATGTCACTTATGACCCAACAGTAAAATAGTAACCACCTTTAACGTGTCTTTTAAGTGTTTAAAAATGTAGTTTTAAAACCCAGCTTCATTCTCTGTTCTGAGACTGGTGTGTAGCTTGGTAGAGATGGTAGCTCAGTGGTAGAGCGTGTTGTCTGTCAACTTGAAGGTTGTGGGTTCGATTATATTCCCGGATCTGCTAGTTGATGTGTCCTTGGACAAGATACTTACCCCACATTGGTCCTGGCAACCGTGCTGGCAGCATGTGAAAGATGTGCCGTATACAAGTGTGAATGACAGTGTGAGTGCTTTGTGAGGGGGGAGGAGCCCACAGCAGCACTGCTCATTGAGAAATGAAAAGATAAGTGCTCTCACTTCAGTGTCCAAAAGTATTCAATAACACTAGAAAAAGTTGCTTGTCGCGTTTATGAAAAAGTTACAATTGTTGCAATTTAGTGAATCTATAAAGTAAGCTTGCAATTTCTTGATCAGAGAGTGAGAATATGCAGCTGCACATTTCCTTTAAACCCTTGAAAGGTCCCGACTGCTGCTGCTGCTCCTCCTTTATTGTCCTGAAGAGATAAATCCCTGAACATTAGGCCTCTCTCTGGCCAGTGTCTGCACAGTGAATGAAGCATGGCCACCTAACAAAAGTGAGCCGAGTGGTGGAGCCTCTGTTTCTGCCGCTTCATTAAGCAGCAATGTCAGACCCAGCGAGTTGAAAAACCTCCGCCTCCCCTCTGCACACATGCAGTCATCGTGGTGAGCGGTACAAACTGTTTTCAGCGTTCAGAGTTCAGAGTAGATACACTAAAAGAAAGTGGGTGAAACGAAAGTGCAACAGTCCCCATATGCATTTTGTTTTGATCAAACATATACCTTCATCCCAATAACTCCTCTCTTTGCTTTTACAAAGACGTTCAACCCCCTTAAAAACAAAGGCTGGAATGAGGAGTGCCCCCCCACCCCCACCCCCACCCCCACAAAACACAATCATTCAGTTGGAATGATTTATTAAGTATATGGAACAAAGACATACTGATTAATCAATGATCAAAATAGCTGACTTTTCATTCAGTAACTGATGAATAATCTACTTATTGAGCAGGATAAACCTCGAGCAGCTATTTCCAATTGTCTTGTTTTTGCCAAGACAATTATAATCGTGTTGTCAGGTGATAATCTCATTTAAAACACATTTGACAAAGTTGAAACAGAGAATTTACCATGGCTAAAGTGCTTGTATTTATTCTTGTTTGTGTAGACTAGCGGAGCTGGGAAATGCACACATTTTCTGCTCCCCCACCACTGTTCCACTGACACCATCTTATGTGTGAATGGACCTTTGCTACAAACATGTGCATCACCATCAGATCACCATCTTTGTGCAGGTTTGATGCGCATAAGTAGATTTTTATGTTGACACAAAGACACTTCTGTCTATTTTATTAGTGTCTCATTTGTGACAGCTGTCTCTTCTGTTTCAACAGGTGTTTCCCGAGGACCTGATAGAAGACTGGATGTGGTTGTAGCTATGTTTACGTCAGGGTGGGGGGTGTGGGCCTTCTCCTCCTGTGGCCTTGTATTGGTCATGTTTTGGTCGCTTTGTCTGTCCCAGCAGCCTCACATCAAAGCCACAGACTGTAGCAGAAAAGAGCACCCAGTCATCTCCTACCAAAGTGAGTGCATCTATTCTTATTCCCAACCTTCTATTTATTCCATTTGTAATCTGTCAGGATCTTGAACTCAATTGTACGAGAACTGAAAATGGTTTCAAAAAAAGGTTTATAGCTCCACAAAAATACAGAAAACAAAACTAACAGACTTGCTGCGAAAACTAGAAAACAAAACTACAGACTTGCAGCGAATAAACAGAAAAAACAAAACGACAGCCTTGCTGTGAAAAAAACTAAATCAAAACGACAGCCTTGCTGCGATATAACCACGAACAAGGGAACAACAAGATACAAACGGTTGAATCGATAACTTGGTCTTCTCTGAATACTCGTGATGCACTGACAAGGGGAGAGTGAGGCTTTTAAAGGTGCAGTGGTAATTATCACCGGGTGCAAATGGTGACTTATCAATGGGGCGAAGTGAAGACAGAGACAGTGAACTCAAACAGTGGAAACCCATCACCAAAATAAAACAGGAAGTGACGTAACAAAACCGAAAAAACTAAAAACACCAAATAAACTAACATAATCGCTGCTTTGTGACATGTGAGCTTAGAATTTATTTATTTATTTAAGTCATACACAGAAACGCACCCTGAACTCTGATTTCCAACTTGGAAAACTCAGAGAACTGCACCAACCAGAGTATGGGATTCCGAGATGGCTGCCACCATACAAACACTGCTACTTTTACTAGCACTGTCATATTTGTTGGTCATGCACATAGTACTGTTTAATGTTTAACCATAAACATGTAGCTACACTGTTTATGTGTGCAAAATACCATGTCAAATGGTATTGCTATCAATGTATAGCGTGAGATACATTTGTGTCCATGGTTTTTGCCAAAAACAAACACAAAGGAACTCAAGGCGATGTCACTCCGAGTTCTGACTTCCTAGTTTCGATGTCAATGGAACACAGCATCAGTCAACATCTGTAGAGAAGGAGGAAGATATACAGAGCTGCCAACCTTTATGCATTTTGTGTAGCAGATGCGCTTTTTGACATTAAACTATGCTGCTATGATGTGTCACTTCAAACTACGTGAAAAGGGAATAGCGGCTTCCAATTCATCTGTTTTGCGTGCTTCAGTGCAGCAACCCATAGGCTACAGTCTATGGGTCTAACTTTAGCAACTTTAGCCAGCTGGGAAAAGACTTCGACCAATCATTGCGCTCGTTTCCATCCCAGGTGTCCAGTGGAGAGCTGGAGAGACAGAAAATTGCAAGTGATGAAATTAGAGCTGCAACTAACGATTATTTTCGTAATCGATTAATCTGTCGATTATTTTCTCGATTAATCGATGAATCTGTTGGTCCATAAAATGTCAGAAAATGTTAAAAAAAACATTGATCGGTGTTTGTCAAACCTGGAAATAAAGATGATCTTGAATGTCTTGTTTTGTCCACAAACCAAAATGATTCAGTTTTAATTATTTCTTTGTTATGTGGAGCAAAGACTTAGAAAATATACACATTTAAGAAGCTGAAACAATCAGAAATCTTGTTTTAATCATGAAAAAAGCTTCAAACCGATTAATCGATTATCAAAATAGTTGGCGATTAATTTAGTAATCGATTAATAATCGATTCATCGATAAATAATCGATTCATCGATAAATAATCGATTCATCGATTCATCGTTTCAGCTCTAGATGAAATCGATTTTATCCCTCTTGGACCATCTTGATAGTCTTGATAGTTTTCCACGGATGGACGGCGCTGTACACCGTTCCAAAGGTAAATGGACCGGGTCATGGACAATTCGTTCGAAAGAGCTGATCTTTTGAGTGAGCGAACTGACTGGGATCCCTTCATGAACTGATTCGTTTCTTTCTTAGTTCAGTTGAGCTCAGCAGCGTGCGTGGTGACCAGAACTGCCATGTTCTGTGAATCACTCTTGAAGTCGTTCGCCTACGCCGTCACTCACTCGTGAATCTTCGGCAAACGATGCCAGCCAACGTGCGCAGAGTGGAGAGGGACTAGTAAGAAGAACTGTCTGCCACTCTCACTCACTCCTGGAGGATGTGATTCGTTCACGCTGTCACTCACTGACTCACTCATGATTCGCGCACATACTGACACAAACTGAACTGTGGCTGAGGATGTGAATCTCGTTCACACTGTCACTCAACGTACTGCACTCAGGGAGGACGTGAGTCACGTAGCAGGGCACTGAGCTCCTGCTAAGCACTAAACGATTCGGTGAACAAATATTTTGAACGAATCATTTTAATGAACGATTCTTGGGATTCAGTACACTCAAATGAACTGCCGATCCCATCACTAACCGAGAATGTGAAATTGTGAAGGGCGATAATTTTAATTACAGATCTGTCAGCTTCTGGATGAAATTTAACGTTAATGACGTGACCGTTTTAATGCCACAACTCAAGAAATGTAACTCTAATAAGATCCTTTATTAGTCTGGTACAGTGAGGAAATGTACAATAAAACTAGAAAGTAGTGAGAGCTGCTGCAACAGGCTGCTGCAACAGGCTGCCACACGGCTGCGTCTCCGATTGTTAAGAGTTTCTATATTGTAGCCCAGGATTATTTTATAGGAACAGATCAGAAGCAGTTTCAAGCAAGTGCAATGTGGCACAGAAATAATCCCATAGAAAAAATACAGGATGATGTTGATTATGGTGTGTGTGTCTGCAGTGAATAAACATGAAGTCTGATGAGGATACTGACAGGGAGCGAGAGGGAGAAAATGTCTGTTGGAGAGACATAACATACCCTTTGTGATTTTAAGTTAGTTTATGTCAAATATATTAAGACCTAAATTTAAAGTGAATCAGATTAATCTTAACAACTGTATGGGTTTAAATCGAATATTAAATAAGTTAAATAATTGCCTTTTCATTAAAAGAATTCTTGTTTTCTTAATTGTCTATTTGTATGTTGAATATCTGACATAGAAGTGAGTGGGGAAGTGATTAGTAAGTGTGTGAAAGATACATATATATGTGTGATCAGCCAAAATGATAAACCAAAAGGTCATCGAAAATGGGATCATTTTTGGGGTGTGTGCGTGCGCTGCACCGCCTCCATATGTAAGAACAATAACATTGACAATAGATCCCCGGTAAGTTGCTACTCAAAAAAGCTTTTCAAGGTTGGCAGGTCTGGATATATCCATCCATCCATCCATCCATCTTCTACCGCTTATCCTAGGTCGGGTCGAAGGGGGAGTAGCTTGAGCAGAGAAGCCCAGACTTCCCTCTCCCCGGCCACTTTGTCCAGCTCTTCTGGGGGAATCCCGAGGCATTCCCAGGCCAACCAAGAGACAGAGTTCTCCAGCGAGTCCTGGGTCTTCCCAGGGAGGCGTCCAGTAGGCATCTTAACCAGGTGCCCAAGCCACCTCATCTGGCTTCTCTCAATGCGGAGGAGCAGCGGTTCTACTCTGAGCCTCTCCCAGATGACCGAGCTTCTCATCCTATCTCTAAGGGAGAGCCCAGACACACTGCGGAGGAAACCCATTTTGGCCGCTTGTATTCGCCATCTCGTTCTTTCAGTCACTACCCACAGCTCGTGACCATAGGTGAGGATAGGAGCGTAGATCGACCGGTCTTCACCAAGACAGACCGATTCAGAGTTCGCATTACTGCAGACGCGGCACCAATCCGTCGGTCGATCTCTCGCTCCATTTTTCTGTCACTCGTGAACAAGACCCCGAGATACTCAAACTCCTCCACTTGGGGCAGGATGTCATCCCCGACCCGAAGAGAGCACTTCACCTTTTTCCGGTTGCAAACCGCTCGCCGACGAGGCAAACAGGACTATCACCCGCAAAAAGCAGAGACCCAATCCTGAGCTCACCAAACTAGACTCCCTCAATGCCCTGGCTGCGTCAAGAAATTCTGTCCATAAAGGTTATGAACAGAATCGGTGACAAAGGGCAACCTTGGCGGAGTCCAACTCCCACCGGAAACGGATCCGACTTACTGCCGGCAATGCGGACCAAGCTCTGGCACCAGTCGTACAGGGACCAAATGACTCTTACCAAGGGTTCCGGAACCCCATACTCCCGGAGCACTACCCACAGGAGTCCCCGAGGGACACGATCGAACGCCTTCTCCAAAGCCACAAAGCACCCTCCAGGACCCTGCAGAGAGTATAGAGCTGATCCACTGTTCCATGACCACAACGAAAACCACACTTTTCTGCCTGGATCCGAGGTTCGACTATCCGATGGACTCTCCTCTCCAGGACTCCCGAAAAGATACCCAGGAGGCTGAGGAGTGTGATACCCCGGTAGTTAGCACATACCCTCTGGTCCCCCTTCTTAAAAAGAGGGACCACCACTCTGGTCTGCCAATCCAGAGGCACTGTCCCCAACGTCCATGCGATGTTGCAGAGACGCGTCAACCAAGACAGTCCTACAACATCCAGAGCCTTAAGGAACTCCGGGCAGATCTCATCCACCCCCGGAGCCCTGTCACCGAGGAGCTTTTTAACCACCTCGGCGACCTCAACCCCAGAGATATGATAGCGCACCCCTGAATCCCCAGACTCTGCTTCCTCATTGGAAGTAATTCCTCCACCGACCCACAACGTCCCGAGTCGAGGTCAGCAACACCCCATCCCCACTGTACACAGTGTTGATGTTGCACTGCTTCCCCCTCTTGAGTCACCGGATCACCAACCAGAACCCCTTCAAAGCCGTCCGGAAGTCTTTCTCCATGGCCTCACGAAACTCCTCCCACGCCCGAGTTTTTGCCTTAGAGACCACCAAAGCCACGTTGCGATTGGCCTGCCGGTACCCATCAGCTGCCTCTGGAGTCCTACAAGCCAAAAAGGCCCGGTAGGACTCCATAGGACTGATATACTGGGACAAGGAACCCAGACCTTTTCAATAAAATGTAAAAAGTTAAGTCAGCAAGAACCTTTATGTCATCAAGACCCCTGAGCAACTGTTTGAAATGTTACTTTCAACAAGTAGCAATGCTCCTACATCCCTCACAGTTTAATCAGATTAAAAAAGATATTCAATCTGTTAACTGGAAGCAGCCTGAAGGATGATGCTTATTTTATCAGTGCTTTGGTGCATGCTGATATTAACCTGATTTACAACATTCCATTCTTACAGTACACCATACATCTCCAGTCAGTGATTATTTAAGTGTGAATAATTTATTAAAGATACCTCAGTAGTGAGGCAACATCACACGAAATTATAAACATTTTTGAAACAAAATTACAGTTTTACTCTTCTTGCTTTTTAATGCCATTTTTGCATTTTAGTTTTTATTCAGAGACTAACAATCAGTAATTCATATTTGGGGAATTTAACTGCATAAATAATAGCGCATAAATAATAGCGCACACCTATCAGCTGTGGATTTTGTGGCTCCAGAATTTAACAAAATTTTGGAGCGTAGTAGCCGTGGGCTTTCCCAGGTATATTTGGTATATTTGGAAATGGGATTTCCAAACAAGAGATAAATAAAAAACGTTATTTCCCCTCTTCCATTTTCTTCTCATTTTTCATTCTTCTGATTTGTCTTCTTTTTATTCATCACCCTGCTCCTCCAATTTTTTTTGTCCATTTCTCATTCTTCCCTGTCATTAACTTCTTTCTCCTCTCCGTGTTTGACATCTCACCTTTTCACCCCTTCTTTCTTTTTTATTGAATATTTCTTTCATCCATAAACCGTTTCCTCCTTGTCACTCCTCCTCTAGCATTATGGCCGTGGATGTCAGAGTTTTCCCATCCAGGAGTTAAGGATTTCTCTCAGCTGGCCTTGGACCTGAGCAGAAACCAGCTCATTGTGGGAGCAAGGTAACAAATAACTGCATATGAAGTAAACATATATATTGGCTGTGTGCTGTGTTGCAATGCATCTCATCAGGTTTATATAGCAATGTGTCTGGAGAGAAGATGGGAGGATACAGAAAAAATGTAAACATTCCAAACATTTTTATGACATAAAATACAATAACCTCAACACCTCGTGAGCAAGATTCAGAATCATAATCTGTCCATGTGTTTCTGTTTCAGAAACTTCATCTTCAAACTGAGCTTGGGAAATGCCTCCTTGATACAGGTAACAGCAGCTACTCCAAAAGCTTGTGATACTAAACATTTATTATTCATGCTGAAATTAACCAATTCATGTGGTAGTTGGGAACTTAAAAAAACAAAAAAAAGTTTGCTAAAACTGGCACTATACAGTGAAAGTAATTCATGTTGTTCATAAAATATCTGCCCTGGCACCACCTATTGTTTGTAATCTGATTCGCAAATGATGGTCGCTCCTGGTAGCGTTATCCAATCACAAGCAGGTGTTGGCTCAGGGGCCATCCCAGTTCACTGACTTCTTGTTGTGTGCACTGAGAATTTCTTCTCCTCCTCGACAATGTGTCTTGACCTAGTTCAAGGAAACGCGATGGCAGGAATGGACCCTTTTGGCCCGTCTTTCCCTGGGAAAAAAAGAAGCAAAATATTGGAGAAGCTAACTATTTACTATGTAAATATTTGTTATTATACATATTTTCTCTTTTTTACCCCAAACCTACAAACCTGTTTCTAACAGTAGAATGGCCAGTAGACAGTGTATGTCATCTTTCTAGGTTGAAGGATTTGAGCTAATTTTAGCTCGATAGTAATGATAAGTATAACATCATTAGTTAGCCTTGTTTTGGTGGTGTTTCTCACGATATTTATCTCAGCCTGTACGGCACAAGTTTGACATGGTGGTTTACCATTTAGCATCTTGGTACTTGATAGTCATTGTCATAATGATAATGATAAGATCAGACCTGACTGAAAGTTTAAGCTTCACAGAATGTGATCTCTGTTTACTGTTGTGATGATTTGTGATGCGCTCTAAAAGTATAATATGGTTTACGTTCCAGCTGAAAGCTATTTTTACTGCTGCTACAAATGTAAACACTGCAACACATGTAAGGTATCAAGCATAAGTATGAATTGTGATTTCTTTCAACGCATCTTCATGTATGTAAAAAAAACAAAAAAACTTGCTTTCCAGGCCCACTGCAGCGTTTTAGGGTTTCCATGACCACATCCTGATGTATTCTAGTAAGCATTTCAGCTTCAGTCCTGTGGAGTATAAAGCTCAATTTGTACCGACTACAACGACCATGTCCACAGATGACTAAATCGAAGGTTTGATGGATCCACAGAGTAATTTAAAAACAATATTAATTACAAATAAGAAAATAAATTGTTTTTAATTTTTTGTTTGAACGGTGTTCTCTATATTCTGGTTCATACTCTGTGATTTCAACTCTTCAACAAAACCCCCAGAAAATGCTGTGCCTCCCTAGTTGCAAAGAAAGCAGAAGACCCACGTCAACTTGGGAGTACTGTGTGAACAGTGCCACCTCCATCCAACCAAGAGCTCCTGGAGACCCAAGCCAGGGCGCATATAAAACATTTAAATGCATAAGTAAATTATTGTACCTAGCAGAGAAATGCACAGTAAATAAACTCTGTCTCATCTGACGAGATACATTTTATTTTATCACAATAGAATAATTTTTTTGTATTTGAAAAAGCATTATTTGTCAATTTTATTTTGATTAAAGCACTGTCTGTTAAATATATTCCTCATGACAGACACTTTTTTCTTTATTTTATTTACATACAATGTATGTTTTGATACAGTGGACATTGGCTTCACTTTGTTTTACGGGGAGAGGTTTGGTGGCAGCTCACACAGCAGATTACACTTTGTTTACATGTTTAAGTTAGTCTCATGTCTATGGTCTTTGAGCTAATCCAAATTACATTGTATTGTCCATTTTTATTTATTTATTTTTATTTTTTTCTTCAGGCGACAGAATGGGCACCTGATGAAGAAACAAAGCGCTCATGTCAGAGCAAAGGAAAATCGGAGGTAAAGTTGAAATGGTGACATATAATAATATATAACAATAATAATAATAAGAAAAATTCCATCTTTGTTGTATCTGTTCAAAGTGCTCAGCTTTTCACATACAGTTTTATATTGCGAAAGGTTTAGTTATTTTACATGGGAGAATAAAATTGGGTTGTGATGGTTTTATCTGCAGGAGGATTGTCAAAACTACATACGGGTTTTGTTCATCAATGGCGGGACACTCTTCACATGTGGGACCAATGCTTTTACCCCAGTCTGTATGACCAGGCAGGTCAGTGCTACATTTTATCATCAGAATCATGTAACCATTAAATTGAATAAAAAGAATGAACATTTCAAGTCTGACTAGAAAGCATTTTTAATTTTTGTATATTGTGGAAAATGGTCAGTGAATGTAAAATGTTTTACAGACACATTTTACATCAGATGCATATTTTCTTTGGGTTGATATTAAAAAAAGAAAAGTATAATAGTAAAAATTGAACTACACTTATTCATTTCCATTAACATCAGAAGTTGGAACAGTGGCATAGCCAGGATTTTTCAATAGGGTGGACTTTTGCGGCAGGCCTACAGCAATTGTCCTGAAATTAAACAGCACACTAATTCATCACATATCAGACAATTAATGGCAAACAAATAGGCTGCATCGATTAAAAACAGCTGGCGCCGGCCACCAGGCTTGGATTAAGCAATACGCACAAGAGCAAACGAAACCAAAAGTTTAGGCTAGTCACAAGGAGTGATCTCATGACTTTGTATTATTATTAGGCAGTATTTGTCCCAAAATTAAAAATTTGATTTCATCATATATTAGACGATTAATGGGTTAGGGTTAGCTGCCAGTAGAGTGTTTCTGACTGGAGACTCCGGACATCGCGATGCGTAATCTCTCGCCATCCAATTCAAGTTAAAAGGGTGGGGCAGCTGTCAATCATAGTGGTACTGGCCCATTTTTGGCCCTTATGTGGCTACGTGCCTGAGTTAGAAGAAGTATAACAATGCTCTGCATGACATTTTGCACACACAGTGGGAATCCGGGGTAACGAGTAAAGTGTGAGAGCAACGAATTTAAGGCTGTGGCATTAACTCTGGTTCTCTGAAACACGAGTGAGGTAGTGAGACACTGAAACAAATGTTGAAAGAGAACAATTGGCATATGGACCTAGAATAGGGGTCTCAAACTCAAATGACCTGGGGGCCACATGAGGCCAAGTGAGGTCATCAAGGGGCCACCTAAGAGAATGTGTGGGGGGAAAAGAACTGTTCAGTCAGGGAGGGCAATATGAGATCCAAAATTGTGGATATTATGTCTAATATACTAAAATAAATTTGCTTCACTGAAGAAGTCCTTCAAGCTCATGGAAGTTATTAGATATAATATAAGATATGTACAATATAATATATTAAATATGGATCTTACAGCACCACTATTTAATTCACTGATGTTATGCAACTTATTTTTGTATTTGAAGTAAATTATTTGTTTAAGTTTGACATTACTCTCTGTAGGCGACAAAACTTTTGTCTTACCAAAATCGGACCTTTCTGTGTTAATTAAATGATACATTTTTCTTCAGTGAAGCAAATTTACTTTATCATATCAAACATAATTTGGGAGGGTTTTAGATTTCATATGAGCATTTCTAAAACAAAAGGACTAATTAAAAGTCAGGTTATAAGCTGTTGTTTCTACAAATGGATAAGTGACAAGACTTTTGTCTTATTATTTCTTGTGCTTGAACTCGTGTAGTCATATTTCCATCATCTGTTTTTGTTGTTTCATAAAAATGTAAAAACAAAATATACTATAAATCAAACTGCCTTGCCACCACAGGCACTAATGAAATACATTGAAGTGGCTCTGTGGTGTAGTGTGGATGGATCAGTCTGTTCCTCAATGAGCTGATGATGTGCTAACTCTCAGCTAGTTGCTAAATCATTAGCATCACAGTCAATACTTCATACACAAAGCTGTGTCATTCACACATGATCAGTGTTGGGCATCTTACTTAAAAAAAAGTAATTCATTATAGTTACAAATTACTTCTCCCAAAAAGTAGCTAATAACTCAGTTACCACATTGTAAAAGTAATTAGTTAATCAGCAAAGTTACTGACGTTATTTTTTAATGTTCTATAACGCTATTACATTCTATAACATCATATATATAATGTCAAAGATGTTTATAATAACTGAATGAATAATAAAAACACTATATATAGTATTTTAGAACATGTGGTATTTATTTAAACGTATTTGAATAGAGAAATAAAAACACACTTTGCATTCAATGGCACAATTCAGGCACACGTAATATATGGCATGGGGTAACCCCCCTTCCTCCTAGTGCTGTCAGAAAGCCTAACGCCGCTGCCCTTCAAATCAACCAAATTATAGTAACTCAAGTAACGCACCACTTTAAAATCTCAGTAACGGTAACGGCGTTGCAACGATAGGAAAAGTAATTCATTCGATTACTTAATGCCGTTATTCCCAACACTGCACATGATTCCAGCACATTAGCATGTTTGTGCCAGCCCTGGAGCTAGTGAATAACAATACAGCCACATAACGTTCTGAAATGCACAGTGTATTATGAAAAGAAAAACGTCCCTGTATGTGACTGAACACTTACGTTATGTAGATTAACGACGTTAATGAAAACTCACCCCATAAGAAGATAGAGCGGTGCTGGTATCACGTCAGCATCTCAGACAACTACTGTGTGTGTCCTGCTCTCTTTTGGCCGCTGAATAATCCATCTGTTTGTTGTTTTTGTGATGATGAAGTCTGTTAACGTTTATGCTAACATGTTAGCATAAAGATTGCTAGCTTAAAATGCTAACAAGTCCACTCAAATAGCAAACGTGAGATCTGTGTCTGTCTTTGTTAAGAAGTACGGCCACAGTTTAGTTCCTCTGCAGTTTTTCCTTGTCCATCTTCATTCAACGGTGAACACACACAAACACTCTCATGCTCACTCTCACTCACTCACTCACTCACTCACTCACTCACTCACTCACACACACACACACACACACACACACACACACACACACACACACACACACACACACACACACACACACACACACACACACACACACACACACACACACACACGTAGCCATGTGTATTCTCCGTGCTCTGGAATGTGAGATCGCCACACCCTATCTAGGAATGATTCACAGCGATCAAACAACCTTAATTCATATACAAAGTTTATGATCCACAATACTGTGATTTGAAGCATGTAGTGGCTTCTTCCAAACTTCAACTTGAGCTATTTTGAAAAAAAACGAAAATCCCTCGTTTTAATAATTTTTTTTTTCATGTTTTACTCGTTTTGTGCTGGGCCGACTTGCGTCCTCTTTAGCTGTGGCAGGCCACATTTAAGTGCCGGGCAATGCGGAATTGATTGGAGGGCTGCATTTGGCTCTGACCTGAAGTCATCCTTTTCAGAAAGCTCTGCAGGCTTACCTGAGGTGTGGGGTAAATCTGGGGGAAAGGGACACTGACAGTGTTTTGGCAACAGAAGTTACACACTGGAGCTTTACTTTTTTTTACCCCTGAGCAAAGAGAAATTAATGAAATGAGTGAATAACTAAGACATCAGCTCTGTCTCTTTCTGTCAGATTGCTAACATCAGTCAGGTGCTGGACACGGTGAATGGCGTTGCTCGATGTCCCTATGACCCACGTCACAACTCCACCGCCATGGTGACAGAGAAGGGCGAGTTGTATGCTGCCACAGTCATTGACTTCTCCGGCCGTGACCCTGTCATCTACAGGAGCTTGGGGAACATGCCACCACTGCGCAGCGCCCAGTACAACTCGAAATGGCTCAACGGTAAACAAAGCTCCGCATGGATTTTTCTTTTTTACCTCTGCTAAAGAGGTTTTTGTGATGGGTATGTTCTCATTAAATTTTGAATCGACCCACACATTTTCAAGAAACCGCTGTCTCTTATAAAGGGCAACACTGTAAATTTTTATTTAAAAAAAAATATTCTCTGTCAAAAATTTGGTATGTGTATAAAGAATGGTACCGGTCCGTGGGTCGTTTGGTACTGGGCCGCACAGAAAGAATAAATAACTTACATTATTGTCGGGGTCTGAACAATGTTTTATTTTGAAAAATGACCCGATTCCCTCCGTTACATCTGTCTATGACTGACTCTTGACGCATCCCGAGGGAGATCGCTGGCCAGAGTGTTTGAATTATGAGAGCCGCTGCAGAGATTTCTCTCAGAAAAGAAGTCACCGCTGGCAGCACATTTCAGTGAGAAGGAGTGGCTCACAAAACTCGCTTACTTGTGCTACGTATTCAGCCTACACACCAACAGAAACATAAGTAAATGAACTAATGGCCAAGACCGCAGACCTCGCTCACTCGCACACTTTACTCTCTCTCTCCCGCCCGCCCGCCCGCACTCTCAGCGCATACTGATTTTAATAAACAACAAACAAATGCTGATCAAGAGTTTTGTGCAAACAATGTAAGTTCCCGACTCTTGTCCCAAATAATATGTCAGGCTTCATTCAGTGATTGAAACAAACGTTTCAATAATGTTGATATATTATATAATATAACGTTTGACTTTTTTTTTTTTTCAATTACACATGGAGCACATACTGTCTTTAATCACACTGTACAACACTTCCAGTCATACAGCTCAACAGACTGTGGAGTGTGATTTTCATTGTTTTTATGCCGCTGTCAGAACTGTTCTCCTCAGCGAGCAGGCGTTTAAAGCGGTGACGGCTGGGATTACGTCGGCTGCAGTTTGCGGAGCTGAACTTCCTGGTTAACTCCTGGTCTGTCATGCTCGCCTGCTAGCTGGCTGTAAATTGTGGAATGGATTTCCTGAACGGAGTCGTGCATTATTACTCCGCGTCTCATCGAGACACGCCTCAGTTCACGAAACCCATTCCACTTTTTGCAGCCAGCTAGCAGAGAAGTCAGGGAATCACTTGTGGAGACATTTCAGCAGACACACAGAGACGGATCGGAAATTTTCGATACAACTATAGAGATTTCCGATCCATCAATTACGTCTGTATCGGAACCCGATACCGATACTGGATCGGATCGGCCCCATCCCTAAACTCAGCGATATTGTAACAGATCAGGATGAATTTTGTCAAGATTATTTGAAATGATAATAGGTCAAGTTCTATACAGATGCAAAAAGTCTTCTTGATCCAAGCCTTGACAGCTGTTGTTTCAGCTTTGTGTGTTTGCAAATATCACTCATAACTTCACTCTTTTCTCTTTTGCTCCCCTTCAGAGCCTAATTTTGTATCTGTTTATGAGATTGGTCGCTTTGCCTACTTCTTCTTGAGAGAAACAGCGGTAGAAAACGACTGTGGGAAGATGGTGTTCTCCCGCATCGCCCGCGTCTGTAAGAACGATATGGGTGGTCGATTCCTTCTGGAGGACACGTGGACTACATTTATGAAGGCCCGACTCAACTGCTCCCGCTCAGGAGAAATCCCCTTTTACTATCATGAACTGCAAAGTACATTTTACCTACCAGAGCAGGACCTGATCTACGGCATCTTCACCACTAACGTGTGAGTAACATAGGGAAATAACACCATTAAAGCAGTATTTTGACCCTAATTTAACACCTTCAAAGGCATTGTGATGGTTAAATGGCTTGTTGTGGGGTTACTGGGGAATGTCTCCACTCCCCCTGTCTGTTTGTGGAAAACCAGCCGTGCAAGATCAGGGCAGCTGACCCACAGTCCTCAGAATCAGGAGGTTTCGCGAAGTCTTGGGCCTTGCGAGAAACACCAATTGCTTCATGGCACTACACACACACATCCTAGCCAGGTACCGGCTATAAGATCAGGGCAGCAATAGCATTATTTTAGATGTTCATCATGGCAGAGCCAGTGAAAAAGAAGCAGAGAAAACTGTTGGAGGAAGTGAGGAAGAAGAAAAACTGTCTGACTGAGTGAGGGGCCACATTTGCGTAAACGCAACTGGCTTTTTTTCAAATGGCAAGAAGCATACAAATAAATTGTAAAATCCTTGAAAATAAATAGACATTACCAGGAGAGGGGAAGAGAGGGGGGAGCATCAGTGGGGAGTTTTTACAATAATGACGAAAAATCGGTAGCTGATGGATGGATATTTACGGTGGTGTCATAAAAACATGTACTCTGAAAAATTTAAACAACTCAAAATTCTGATTTAAAGGCCAATTTAGCAGATTTTACACGTCTAACTATAATTTCTTCACACTGAATTACTACAATCTGACCATGATGATACCCTTCTCCTCCAGGAACAGCTTATCTGCCTCAGCTGTCTGTGCCTTCAATCTGAGCTCCATCACTCATGCATTCAACGGACCCTTCCGCTACCAGGAGAACCCCCGCACTGCCTGGCTCTCCACCCCAAACCCCACACCTAATTTTCAGGTAACTCAAACTCCCACAGACAAAAAAAATCACTTCATATATCTGACAAAATAGTGTTGATCAATACGAGACAGTTTGTCTGTTTCAGCAGTCCCTCCAAGGGTAATTTGTTTTTTACACCTCTATCTGTGCTTGTCAGGTCTCCAACAGATGAAGAATGTGATCCCAAACTCACTGCAGGGACATTGTAATTGGCGATTTCAGATTCACATTTAATTATCTTACATCTAAACCAGGGGTCTCAAAATCAATTTGCCGGGGGACCGCATGAGTTAGAGTCTGGGCCGCATTCACCCCCCCCAAAAAAAATAAATATTCAAAATAAATGTGGGGCATGCGGAGCTTTTGAAAATTTGAGGTTAAGATGGGGCATTCTGAGGCTTTTTGAAAGACCATTATGGTGACTCATGAAGTAAGTGGAGAAAAATACGAAAAAACAAAATTAATTATTAGGCCAATTCTGTAACATTGCATTTTATTTTAATCTAATGTTGTTGTTATGACTGGGACAGTGTGTACTCACAAAACTAAAGTCAAGGCATTGCACTACTAGAGGGTGCCCCTCATCTGGTGCGGGCCTTTTTTTTCTCCGCACCGCCCCTGCTGACTCTGCTCCTCTCTCCTGCATTGTGCGCAGCTCCAAGTGTCCAACGCTGAATGGATAATGTCTCAATGCGCAGTTTTATCCACACATCCTTATATGACACATACATAATGATCTTTATGACGAGAATCGAGTAAAGTCGCGATGAAATACAGGGGATCCGAGTAGATCTTAGTAAATTGTTGACAGATTCTGAAGTGTGCACTTTTCATTGTTTTCACTCCGGTCTCAATCTAGAAGACGCTTTAGCGCTGTAATTAAGGGAATAAAAGGATGCATCAGATGAGCCGATCTCTTTAGTTAACTGTTCAAAGAAAGAGAGAAGAGAGTTCTGTCATGGGGAGTTCATAATTTGCGCTGCGCTGCAGCCAAGTTTCGCTTTAGCGCAAAGAGACTTTCCAGCATTTAATAGGTGCTGTTCCACAGTGTACTCACATCTTGTTGCAATAGTTTTATTGGTGTTCCAAACCGATCTTGGACAGACTCTAAGCGGGTATAGACAGGTGCGTGCTGTCTGCAGTTTTTGCGTGCGTCATCACAACATCGTTTCCGTGGTTACCGGGGGAAACGGGAGGAAAAATAGGGCGTCTTTAGGGCCTCCTGCGCTTTGCTCCTGTGTTCGTCACATTACCACAATCCCACAGTCACCGTCTCGCTTATTTTCTGTGGATGACACATTCACAGTCTGCAGTGGTGTCCACTCAATTAAACACTCAGCGAACCTATCTGCCTTTGTAACTAATGAACGTACTCTCTTATGAGTCCGTTTGGTTTCATTTGTACAACCGACAGTGTCTTTTTATGCCAGCACATGTTGCAGGTAGTGCTAATTCATGAGCAATGAAGTTGGCAGTGATCAGAGTAATTTGTGGTTATTTTTGGTACAAGCAGAGCAAGTCACAACTTTAATTAAAGCTGCAAGCAGCGTTGTGCGGGACCTCGCAGCCGCCAGCGCCACCACCAGGCCGTGTAAGCCTTGGACTCTGTGTTCTGGCCAGGTCGCTGGTCTCACATATGAAGTTTGTAGCCGATCAGTCAATGTATGTGCGATTGAAAGGGCACTTCCAGTTTCTGACAATCTTCTTCCTGTGTGTAGGTAATTTTTCATCAGATGTGTTCAGGGTGGGCCCTTATATGTGTGGGGTCTCACATATAAGGTTTTGAGTCAATATACGGCAGATTTACAGGGCACTTCCTGTTTAGTGAAACAACAAGAGATTGAAAAACAACATAAGGATTGTTGAGTTCCCATTTGAAGGAAGTCTACTATTTTCTCCCCGTCTCCCACCAGATGAAAATGATGCACAAATGTAAGACATTTGTTTTAAGCTTATCCAGAATTCAATTGATTTTGTATATAGACATTCATAAGAGACACACTCTTTAATCTTCAGTGTGGCACCCTGGAAGAGGGAGGCCCTGGAGGGAATCTGACAGAGCGCAACCTCCAGGATGCTCAGCGACTCTTCCTGATGAACGATGTGGTCCAGCCAGTTACTGTCAACCCTCTGCTCACTCAGGACAACCTGCGTTTCTCCAAGCTGGTGGTGGACATCGTGCAAAGCCGAGAAACTCTCTACCATGTCATGTACATTGGCACGGGTGAGAGAGAGGCAATGGAGTTGTTTTTAGATAATTCAATTACCTTCAAAATACTAATGTGTTATTTTGTTTATATCTTGTCAGAATACGGCACCATCTTGAAAACACTCTCTTCAACCAATAAAAGCCTTCAGGGCTGCTACCTGGAGGAGCTCAGGATTCTCCCTGAAGGACAAGTCAAGCCAATCAGGAGCCTGAAAATTCTCCACACTGACAGGTCCTTGTTTGTGGGGCTTGATGACAGACTGTTGAAGATCCCTTTAGAGCGATGCTCCAACTATCCAAACAAAAGGTACATGCTTCACTCCGATGTGAGATTGGTTTGGTAACACGATAAGGGTACTTTAATTAACTGTTTATTAATGTTTCAACCATTTATAAATGTTATTCAGGTTAATTCATGTATCATTCATAGGTGTATAAAGCTACTGCTAATGTCATATCAGATTAGGCAAATTGGACACTCCCCCCATGACCCTCACATGGAGGATAAAGTGGTAGAAAATGGATTGATGGATGAATGATTTCCACTTGATGCTGCTCTTGTGGATCTGCTGTAGCTCTGTTGTCTCTGGATGTGTTTACAAATAGGTTCTACTAACATTAATTGAATGTCACAGAGTTGTTATTACGCTCCAGAGCGCAGAGTACACAGGGTGATTTTTTTTTTATCAAAACAAATTTTTTTTTAGCTCAATAGTGACATGTAACTAAATTTAATGTGGTTCAATAATTTATTACCTAAGAAATCTCTAATGGCACAGATGGTGCCAAACTGTGCCAAACTAGAGAATGCCTAGGCATCGCTTTACTAAAACCTAATTTTACTCTGCTTCACTTCAGCAGCATCAGACTTTGCACAGCTAATGTCCATACGTTGTTACATGACTTCCTTGAGTTTTTATGGTCCTACTGCATACTTTTAAAGATGCTGTACTTAAAATTAAAAAAATTTTAGGCGAGGGAAAAAATCCTTTACGCTGGCGTCTCCCCCTTCATGGCCTCCCTGGGCTACCAACCCCCATTATTCAACTTTCAGGAGAGAGAAGTAGCAGTCCCCTCCGTACAAGCCAACCTGGAACGCTGCCAAGCAGTATGGCAGCAAGTACGAACGTCCCTCCTAAAGGCCTCCCAACAATCCCAGAAACAAGCTAATCGACACTGAACCCCCGCTCCCGATTACTTACCTGGTCAAAAGGTTTGGCTCTCGACCAAGGACCGGCCCCTTCCCCATTGACAAAATCATCAATCCCACCTCCGTTCCCCCTTTAAACTCCCACCATCATGTGTCCCTCCTCAAACCAGTAGTGGAGTCTGACCTCATCTCCTCTACACCAGCGGAGCTGCCGCTACTCCTCACACTGCCACTTCCTCTGGAACTCCTGTACTCCTCATTCACCATCCCGAGTGAGTTCGTTCCTCTGGAACGATACAAACTTTGTGCCACTGTGGAGTCGCTGACGCCTTCCAACCCCGCTGCTGCCCGTCACATATCTATCTCTGTCATACGCACGTTCTTGCTAGCTCGTTGTACCCTAGAGCTAATAAAACCGTGGTTTTATGTACTTACCGTGTCTTGTCTGCATCCGAGTCCTCCATTCTCTCTCTCAGTCGTTTCCCCTTAAAGGGAAACGTAACAATTTGTGCCAGATTCCATGAATGCTGGATCAACCACATTCATGTTGGGAGGTCATGGCTTGCAGATATGTATAGGGCAGGTCCCTGATGTGACATGATGTATCAAACAAATCGATCAATGTACGGCTAAGTGTACTTCCTGTTTTATGCCGAAATAGCAGCTAAATTCAAAATAGCCGACTTCATGTTCAAGGTTGGTCTCTTGTGACAGACTGCTAAGGATGGGAATCTGTATCGGTCAGATACAGGTCAAAATCACTGGAGTCATAATTATTTTGGGCTGTTTATTTCAGTTTTTAACAGTCTAAAAGACTGTATCGGACTAATATTGGTAGTGATAGATAATGGCATTGGACACAGAAAGTGGTATTGTCCCAACCCAACTGATAAGATGCGAAGAAGAAGTAATAAATGATGAAGAATCTAATTATATTTTTCCAACAGTGTTCTCTCAAATACGTATGTAAAGATGTAACAGGTGTTGTGCAGCCATTTATCCAGAAATATTTACACTTCTTATTCCCATTTCTTTCACATATTCCATTCTTATCCAACTTTCTACTATTCTTTATTTTTCCGTAATTTTTTTGCCCTTAATTGTAAGTATCTTAAGTTACGCAATGAAAACTGTTGTTTCAGCTCTTTAAAACTCAATACAATAGAATATTTTATTAATGTACACAATGCTAAATTCATATAACAGTAAAAGTGTTATTCACTATATTAAAATGTGGAAACAATCTGCAGGCAATCATCGACCACACATTGCTTTTTATATCTATGAGCCTGTTCAGTCTATGAATTTCTGCTGCTGCAAAATTTCAAGTCAGACTTAGTAATAAAAGAGACAAACATGAGTGGGTGTTCAAGTCTGGGAGGGCCACAGTAAAATGCTGACAAAGATGATTATGTTAAGATCCTGTTTTATTTTCCCCTGCTTTTGTACTGTTGGTTCACATTTTGGCATGCCTCACAGCAGACATTACATAACTGGGTGATTAATTCATTTTTGAGAGTAAATTCTCAACTACAATATGCTGATAACATGTTTTATGATGCACTGTTGACAAAGGAAAAAATTAATACTTTAGGATTATTAGATTAATCGAGCCGATTAATCGATTAAATTAATCGCCAACAAATATGATAATCGTTAATCGATTTGAAACTCTTTTCATTATTAAAACAGGATTTCTGATTGTTTTAGCTTCTTAAATGTGAATATTTTCTTAAAAAAAAAAAAGAAACCATTAAAACTGAATCATTTTGGTTTGTAAACAAAACAAGACATTCGAGAACATCATCATTTCCAGCTTTGACAAAGACTCATCAACGTTTTTTTTTTTACATTTTCTGACATTTTATGGACCAAACGATTAATCGAGAAAATAATCGACAGATAAATAGATTACTAAAAGAATCATTAGTTGCAGCTCCAAAAATAACCCATTCTTTTAATGTTTAAAAACAAGTGGTTCATAGCAAAAACACATTAAATTTATAGATTCATGATAAATTATACAAAATAAAACTGGCAAAGACCCTTTTAAAGAGAAGTGGTTCACTTCATGTCTGCATTAGAGCACAACACCTTCATGTAAACTTCCTGAATATAAACAAACAAAAAGAATAATGCTCAGACAAAGCTGGAACAACAAGCCTTAGTTTAAATGTATTATGCTAATTCACAGCTCACATAATTTATACTCACAGTGAAGTCTCTAAGCAAAAACAAGCAAAACACATCACCTTTTCAAAAAAGATTCCTGGGACGCAAAATAAGAAGGTCTGTAAATGCTGTTTGTCCTTGTTGAATCCCCTGGGGACCTTCTCTTTACATTTATTCTGGCATTTGCATGTCTTCTCTCCATCGAAGGGCAGGGCTATAGCTGTGGAGCTAACGTTAATGCTAGCTTGGCATTCTGGAAGCCATTTTCATATATCCATCTTCATCATATGTAACTCCCCCCAGGCACGACAAAACACAAGGAGCTTTCTTGAACTGGTTTAATGAAGTTCCTTCCTCATCAATACCGTGACAACTGTACAGAACAATATAATCAATAAAGTTAGGTACATTAACACTTCATAGAATGTAGCTTAGCCTACAACACAACATAACTATATACATACAAACAATAAAATAGCTCGTTGGCTGCATGCCACAATGAGGGAATTGTCCGTGAACAATTGTCCTTGATCCTTTTCTTGACGAACGTGACTTATAAAATGAAACGAAACGATTGCGGGGCTATATGACCATCCATCCTTGTCAATAAGCCGGCGGACGAGCGCAACCGGAAATAGGGTAATCACAGTTCCGATTTGATCCTTCAAAATAAGTGTCACACGATAAAACAATATAAAATACAATCTTGTCTCAAACAATTACATGAAATGAAAATAACCACATATATATATATATTAACAGTATATCAATTAAATAGCAATGAATGCAACATTATGTATACATTTACACTCCCACCAAATTACACAAACCAACAGTATGTGGGATTTCTCAGACTTAAGTACAAAAGGTAAGTTTTCCTTTCCCACAGGCAAACTTCTATACCATTGATAGTAAAATATATTTCAAAGTATAAAATGAAAAATAAACACAGCTCCTATGTCTGGATAACAAGTAGGTGCCAAATAAACTCACTGTTGTGCTCTACTCTGCTTCTATCAAAGTAACAACTTTGTGTATAGGTCTCTCTAAATACACTGTACTCGTTGTATCTTGTATCCATCTTGCCCTGGATAGACTTCAGTGACTCTTGCTAGTTTCCAGTGATTGCGTGGTGTCTGTTCGTCTTGGAGAAGGACGATGTCATTGACTCTGGAGTTCTTCTGGTTTTACACCACTTCTGTTTTGGTTGCAGGTTGAGAAGATACTCTTTCCTCCGTCTGGTCCAAAACTCGTTGGCCAAATACTGGACTCGGCGCCACCTCTTTCGTAGATAGAGATCTTGCTTTATCAATTGTCCAGGTGGGGGAAGAATGATCGTTGACTTCATAGTCAGGATTTGGTTCGGGGTTAATGGTTCAGGTCCAGATGGATCATTCAGATTCTCAGCGGTAAGTGGTCGGCTGTTGATGATGGACATGACTTCATACAGATAAGTCCGGAGGGAGGTGCTGTCGAGCCTTTGTGCAGACTGGTCCAGAATTGCAGTCAAGATGCTCCTTACCGTTCGTATCTGTCTCTCCCATATGCCGCCCATGTGACTTGATGCTGGAGGATTCATGACAAATTCACATCCTAGAGCCTTCTGCCTTTCTTCATCCATTCCTTTAATGAGTTCTGCAAACTCTCTCCTTGCACCAACAAAATTAGTCCCTCGGTCACATCTCAGTTGGCGAATATTTCCTCTGATGGCAATGAATGATCTGAGTGCATTGATGAATGCGTCGGTTGTCATATCATCGATCACTTCTATATGGACTGATCTTGAACATAGACAGGTAAGTATGAGTCCATATCTTTTGAGCTCTTTTCTTCCTTCCTTAACGCAGATTGGGCCGAAACAATCCATTCCAGTGTACGTGAAAGGTGGAGCTGCTTCCATTCGATCCTGAGGTAGGTCGCCCATTCTTTGTTCTTCAGTGCGTCGTCTGTATGATCGGCACTTGACACATTTGTAGATGTGTGACGAGACAGCACTGCTGCATCCCAGGATCTACCATCCATTAGCCCTGATTGCATTTGTTGTCATTCCATGTCCTTGGTGTTGTATCTTTTCGTGGTGGTGCTTGATAAGTAAGGTTGATATGTGGCTCTTCTGAGGAAGTATTGCTGGATGCCTTATATGTGGGTGTAGCGCAGCTTGACTTAGACGTCCTCCCACACGGAGGATCCCGTTTTCATCCAGGAAGGGACTTAACTTCTCTAACTTAGTTTCTCTGCTCTTGACAACTTCCTGCTTTTGCTTGAGTCTTTTGATTTCGGCTGAGAATGCTTCTTGTTGAGCTAGCTTAATGATGACAAGCTCTGCTTCCTTTCTTTCCTCGATACTTGTATTGTCATTGGTACGTTGCTTCAGACCTTTATGGTCTTTGGCCTTTCGCTGTAATCTTGCAACCGCCTTTACAGCTCTTGTCCAGTCTGAAAACTTCTTCAAGCGGTCTAACAAAGATCTTTCTACATTTGTCTCAGTGCTGCACACGAGAGCCTTGCGAAGTTCAGGATCATCTTCGTTGAATTCTCCCACCTTGCATTCTCGTTGAGGTGGACCGCGTTGCCAAAGAAACTTTGGGCCTATATACCAGTTTGAGGACTTCAGTTGGTCTGCAGTCAAACCTCGAGAGGCGTGATCCACAGGGTTGTCTTCGGAAGCAACATAGGACCACTGTTCAGGCTTCGTACTTAACTTGACTCTTTCGATGCGGTTGGCGACAAAGACTTGAAATCTCCTAGCATCGTTTTTTATGTAGCCAAGAACCACTTGGGAATCTGTCCAGAAGAACTCTTGTAGATCTTGGATTTCGAGCTCATTCCGGAGCATGTCGCTTATTCGAACTGCAACAACTGCAGCAGCAAGTTCGAGTCTGGGTATTGTGGTGACTTTCGTTGGAGCAACTCTTGCCTTTCCAATTACTAGACAGCAGTGGACTTCATCAGACTCGTTGATGGATCGCAGGTAGGTAAATTCACCATATCCTGAGACACTTGCATCTGCGAAATGGTGAAGTTCGTAGCTTTTGACGTTGCCAAAATCAGGAGGCAAGTAGCATCTCTTGATGTGTGTCCCAGACAGCTTGGGAAGGTCTCTGAGCCATGACTCCCACTGAGGTCTTAGGGCTTCTGGTATTTCTTCATCCCAGTCGACTTTGTCTCTGCACATCTGCTGGAGAACTTGTTTCCCCATGAGGACAAAAGGTGCCACAAACCCCAGTGGGTCATATATAGAGGCTACGGTTGAGAGCACACCTCTTCTTGTCAGTGGATGGGGCTTTACTTGAACTCTGAACTGAAAAGTGTCAGATGTAACGCACCACTCTACTCCAAGAGCTCTCTCCACATGTTGTACTCCAAAGTCCATGTCTTGTTCTTTGACTGCAGCACATTCTTCTTCTCGGATGCTTGTCATGACGTTCCTGCTGTTTGAGACAAACTTATGTAGTCTCAACTTCCCAGTGCTGCAAAGTTCTCTTGATTCCTTAACAAGTTGTATGGCTTCATCTTCATTTTCCACACATGCCAGACCATCATCCATATAAAAATCTCTTTGGATGAAGTGTCTGGTTTCTTTGCTGAACTGACCTTTTCCATGTGCTGCCAGATGTTTGAGGCCGAAGTTGGCACAGCCAGGGGATGAGGCTGCCCCAAACAGATGGACCTTCATTCTGTAGATTGATGGTGTTGTATCCATGCAGCCATTCTCCCACCATAAGAAGCGTAGATAGTCTTGATCATCCTTTCTTACTTGAAACTGGTGGAACATTTTCTCCACATCGCACATGACTGCAACAGGGCCCTTTCGTAAGCGGCACAGGACACCAACCAGTGTGTTTGTCAGGTCAGGACCAGTGAGCAGATGGTCGTTGAGGGATGTTTCTTGGAACTGAGCAGAACAGTCAAATACGACACATATTTTTCCTGGTTTCTGCGGATGATACACTCCGTGATGAGGTATGTACCAAGCAGGGCTGTTGTTGGTTTCTTCTTGAGGGACCTTTTCTGCATCACCACGGGAGATGCTATCCTCCATAAAGGTACGGTAATCTCTGTAGTAATTTTCATTTTTCCTTAGTCTCCGTTCAAGACACTTCAGGCGGTGTATCGCACTTATCTTATTGTTAGGAAGCTCTGGTCGTTCCCTTTTGAACGGTAGAGGCATCTCATAGTGACTATTACCCTTTTGTCTGATGTTTTCTTTCAGCTTTGACAGGAACTGCAGGTCGTCTTGTGAGATGGGATTATCTTCCTTGGCTCTATCTGAGAAGTCAAACTCAAGACCTTGATGATTTCTTAAGTCGTCACTTCTTTCACTTTGACACGACTTACATAGTGTACCTCTGTACGGAGGTTGATAGAAGACTCAACATCTGGTGACACTTGTCTAACTTTTATACAATGACTGGTTCCGATGGCGTACGTTCCCCCCTCTGCTAACGCTAATGCAGCCTGTGACGTCCTGCACTCAGTGGTGAGCAGGCTGCAGACACAGCATCCACAGGCTCTCCTCCTGATCTCTGGGGATTTTAATCATTCCTCTCCTTCCACCTCTCTGCCCACACTCACTCAGTATGTCACCTGCCACACCAGAGACAATAAAATACTGGACCTTTTCTATGCCAACACCAAGGAGGCATATAAATCAACCCCTCTCCCCCCCTCGGAAGATCTGATCACAACCTGGTTCATCTCCTTCCTGTGTACAAACCTCTGGTACACAGGCAGCCAGCTGTGACCCGCACAGTGAAAGTATGGTCTGAGGAGACCGATGAGGCTCTGATGGACTGTTTTGAGTCTACTGTGTGGGACGAACTTTGTGAGGGACATGGGGAGGACATCGACAGTCTCACAAACACAATTACGGACTACATAAACTTCTGTGTTGAGAGCACTGTACCCACCAGGACAGTACGATGTTTCTCTAACAACAAACCCTGGATTAACCCTGACATAAAGGCTCTCCTTAAGGAGAAAAAGAGAGTTTTTAGGTCAGGAAACAAGGAGGAGCTGAAGACTGTTCAGAGGGAGCTGAGGAGAAAGATCAGGGAGGGGAAGGACAGCTACAGGAAGAAGATGGAGGAGCAGCTGCAGCAGAGAGATGTCAGTGGAGTCTGGAGAGGCCTGAAAACCATCTCCGGCCAAAACAAGCTGGACTCCCAGACTGTAGGGGACCAGAGGTGGGCTAACGACTTGAACTTATTCTTCAATAGGTTTGATCAGGCCCCCACTTCTCCCCCGACAGCCCTGCTGGAACCTCTCTCATCTGGATCACCAGTAAACTGCCCGACCTCCACCCCCCTCCCTTCATCTCCAAGCTCGTTCAACAACACACAACCCCCCTGCTCCAATCTGTCCTTCACACCTAACCAGGTGAGAAAAGAGCTCAAAAAGATCAAGGCGAAGAAGGCTGCAGGTCCTGATGGCATCAGCTCCAGGCTCCTCAAATCCTGTGCAGTTCAGCTGTGTGGGATAATGGGGACCATCTTCAACATGAGCCTGAAACTGGGGAGAGTACCACACTTATGGAAGACGTCCTGTGTGGTACCAGTGCCAAAAACACCGCACCCCAAAGACTTTAACAGTTACAGGCCGGTGGCACTAACATCCCACCTGATGAAGATCCTGGAGCGTCTGGTGCTGTCTCATCTGCGCCCTGTGGTGAGACCAGCGATGGACCCACTGCAGTTCGCCTACCAGCCCAGCATCGGGGTGGATGACGCTGTCATCTACCTGCAGGACAGAGCTCTTTCTCACCTGGAGAAGTCGGGGAGCACTGTGAGGATCATGTTTTTTGATTTCTCCAGTGCTTTCAACACCATCCAGCCAGTATTTCTGAAGGACAAGCTGGAGCATGCAGGAGTTGATCCTCACCTCACATCCTGGATTGTGGATTATTTGACTGATCGACCCCAGTATGTGAGGACT
The DNA here is from genome assembly GCF_963457635.1 of Microchirus variegatus. Taxonomy (NCBI): domain Eukaryota; kingdom Metazoa; phylum Chordata; class Actinopteri; order Pleuronectiformes; family Soleidae; genus Microchirus; species Microchirus variegatus. The sequence continues at coordinate 26,121,607 of NC_139802.1, read as the reverse complement.
CGGGATTGTGTGTCGGACATGGCTGTCTGCAGTACAGGGGCCCCACAGGGAACAGTTCTGGCTCCGTTCCTCTTCACCCTGTACACTGCAGACTTCTCCTACAGCTCCCCCTCCTGTCACCTGCAGAAGTTCTCTGACGACTCTGCCATTGTCGGCCTCATCACAGACGATGACGACAGAGAATACAGAGAACTTGTTCAGGATTTTGTGGACTGGTCCCTGCGGAACCGCCTCCAGCTCAACGCGGGGAAAACTAAGGAGCTGGTGGTGGATTTCCGCAGAAGACGACACTCTCCTCCATCGCCGGTGTGCATCCAGGAAAAGGACATAGAGATGGTGACATCTTACAAATACCTGGGTGTTCACCTTAACAATAAACTGGACTGGTCTGATCATGCTGCTGCGCTCTACAGGAAGGGTCAGAGCAGACTCTACCTGTTGAGGAAACTAAGGTCTTTTGGAGTTCAGGGAGAACTCCTGAAGACCTTCTACGACTCAGTAGTGGCATCAGCCATTTTTTACGCAGTGGTCTGCTGGGGCAGTGGCATCACAGCCGCAGACCGGAAGAGGCTGGACAGGCTGATTAAGAAAGCCAGCTCTGTCCTTGGATGTCCCCTGGAACCAGTGGAGGTGGTGGGAGAGAGGAGAATGGCTACCAAGCTATCATCTCTGATGGACAACCTCTCCCACCCCCTGCAGAACACCATCGCAGCACTGGGCAGCTCCTTCAGTCACAGACTAAAACATCCAAAATGTCTGAAGGAGCGTTATCGCAGGTCGTTCCTCCCTGCAGCTGTTAGACTGTACAACAAGTACTGCTCTAAGTAGACCCCACACACACACACACACACACACACACACACACACACACACACACACACACACACACACACTCCACTCTCCATGTGCAATATACTGTTAACTCTCATTGGTGTAATATACTGTATATATTTTTTCATAATGTAAATTTTTTTTGAAGTGCAATATATTGTCATTTTTCATACTGTCAAATTTTTTATACTGTAGCTTTCTCATCAGTGCAATATCCTTATCCTTATTTATTATCCTTATTTAATAGCTCAGCCTTGTTTCCTTACACTATAAATACCATGTGCATACTGTGTATATTCTGCAGACCGGTTGTAATGTACATTCTATTTTAAACCTATTTTTATAGTCAGTGTTAATATCTTTATATATTGTACTTTATATATTCTATTTCTTTTTGGTAATGCATGTTTATTATTTATTATCCTTATCCTTACTGTCTTGCTGCTGTAACACTGTAAATTTCCCCACTGCGGGACAAATAAAGGACTTCTTATCTTATCTCCGTAGTCTACACAAGGACTTCCACACCCCTGGATGCTCCATCCTAGGTCCGTGCGTTGTGCGTCGGGCTGGTTTGTTTTGCCAGATACAACTTCTCTTGGTAGAAGTGCTTGTGAGCAGTTGTATCTAATGAGCAGGCCTACTTCACATTCCAGTAGAGGTGAGATCTTTCCCTGAAGGTACTTCAGGTGAGACCAAGCTTTTGCCTTTTCATTTGTAGGTATGTGAGCTCTATTGGCTGGAATGAACTCCCTTGTATAGGCTGGTGGTAGGGAGATCTTATTTCTTGAGTAGAAGCCATGGACTTGTAGATTGTTCACTCTTTGGGAGTTTACTGTTGAAGTTGCAGTCATCGTAGTGAGCTTGAGCTTGATGTGGTCTTTGTTGGCTTTAAGCTTGTCGGCCACTTCACTTAGAATAAAGGTTGAGTCGCTTTGAGAGTCCAGTAACGCATACACAAGGACTTCTTCTTCTGGGCAGGTTGTAGATGAGATCCAGACAGGAAGTATTGCAGAAGTATGTGTACCAGCCTCACCAGCGATCGTTCTGTGTGCAGTAGCAGCTGCAGTTATTTCTTCAGGAGGCGACAATTTAGCTTCCTCTTGGCTTTGACTTTGCTTTTGTGTTAGTTTCATGTCAACTTTGGTTCTATCCATGTGCAAGCAAGTAGGGTGTTGCTTGTGGCAAACATCACACTCACTTCTACTGTTGCATTTCTTTGAGTGGTGGCCAGGTTTAAGACAACCAAAGCACAGCTTGTTCTTTTTAACAAATGTTGTTCTCTCTTGAACTTCCTCTTTCATGAACTTAAAGCATTTGAGCAAGGTGTGTCCATTCTTCTTGCAGTAGACAGATGACATGACCTCCCTTTCATCTGAGTTTGTAGTCAGTACCTTTGCTATCACGGTTCTGTTCCTTTTGCCCCTTAGGTTTTCCACTTCGCCTTGCTTGAGTGACTGCAAAGAGCTGATGGGGTGACAGGCGATCTTTGCTTCTTTGATCAGGAATGCGACGAACTGGCTGAAGGTGGGGAACTGGCCATTCTGTTCCTCTATTTCAATAGACGTCCGATTCCACCTAGCCGTTAACCAGTCCGGTAGCTTGGAGAGGATCTTCCTGTTTTCGTTACAGTCATTCAAGATTTCCAGAGCCTTTATGTGAGTCATAGCGGCCTCACAACTGAGGAGAAAATCTGTGAAACTTCTGAGCTCCAGGCTATCCTTAGGTCCCATCTTGGGCCACATGTGGAGCTTTTCTCTATATGACTGTGCGATTGTGAATGGGTTCCCGTATCTTTCGTCCAAGAGCTGCCATGCTGCAACATAGGAGGCTGCTGTACCAAGTAGGAAATAGCCATTGATCGCTTTCTTTGCGTCTCCAGCCACATACCTGCGGAGGTAGTAGATCTTCTCATTTTCCTGGATGTTCTTCTGGTCAACCAGCGTTTCAAATGCAGTGTACAGTGACAGTCTCCAGTCACTATACATCAATGGATCCCCACTGAATACTGATGGTTCAGGTATTGGGATTCGGTTGGTACTCACGGCATCTGCTAGCACCTTGACGAGCTCTGCTGTACTTTCATTTGTGGAGGCGATCACAGTTCTTGGTGAAGAGAACACATAAGGGGATGGATGACTTGTGGGAGCAGGCACTTGCTTGACTGTTCTCAACTCACTCTCCTGTATGTCTTCCTTCTCTTCTTTTGTGACCTCCACTTGATCATACACTTGTATTCTCGCTTGTGCTGCATTTAGACCTTTCATTGTCTCCAAATGCTGTAACTTTCTTTGCCTTTGATCCAGAGTCCTTTGGAGAGCTGTGTGTTCTGCTTCTAGTAAAGCCTTGATTTGTGCTTCCTCCTCATCCCTCTGGATTCTTCTTTTTAGATTTTCTGCTTCTCGTTCCATTCTCCGTTTCAACTCCTCGGCTTCTTGTTCCATTCTTATTCTCAACTCCTTTACTTCTCTTTCCAAACGAGGTTTTACGGCTGCTGCCTCTTGTTCAGTTATTCTCTTCTGAGCTTCTTCTTTCAGTCGCTGTATTTCCCATTCTTCTCTTTGTTGTTCTTGTGACACCTTGAGAACGGCTTGGCTTGCAGCGGCATCAGCAGCAGCTTCTTGCCGTCTTTCAGTGGACCCACTTGTATGTAGCGAGGTCCTCTTCGAGTTTGAGACGAGAGAACTGATACTAGAGTTGAACAGAGAACCTGCTTCAGGCCAGTCATCCTCTTCAGGTGTAAGCCCGCCCAGTCGTCTTGAGGCTCTGTCTATGATGAACTGAGACACATGGACACACAGATCGACTTTCCTACGTGTTTCTTGATCTGGAGCTTCGATTGTCCGAAGTTCATTATACACACACTGGACATCTGCAGAGAGACTATGGACTTCACCGATGACATGGTTGAGCATATCATCAGATACTCTATCTGTTGCTTCAGATAATGTTTTCTTAGAGTATTTAACATGAGTTCTCCATCTATCATACATATATCTGAACTTGTCTTGAAGACCTGTAATTTTTACCATTTGCATTCCTCTACCCTTCTCTGTCAGAGTTTTGGATCTTTCACTTTGTCTTACCGTCTGTTCTTCAGCAGTATCACTGACTTGACTCTTTTCAGGTTGCTCTCCTTGTTCCGACATGTTGTACACACTTGCACATGTAAATGTAAACTGAATGTGTAAGTGCAATAACTTTGTAATCCTATTTAAACTATGGCTGGTTGCTGTGTAATTATTTATGAATTTACTTTACTTATGTAAGTTAGACTACTTATCATTTCAACTGCACCAAGTTAGATCAATGAATTATATTTCAAACCTCAAAGCACATTCAATTCAATACATGTAAAAGAGGGATTCAGTCAGACCTTGTTATCTTGAGAACCACACCATTTGTATAGTCAGTGAAATGCTTCAAAACATTGCAAAACATGGAAACATGCGACCCCTAGTGGCTGCTTATTGTTATTACTCCACTCAACCCACACTTCACTCACAATCACCAATAAGCACATTTACAAAATCACCCTTTCTTAGGTCACCAACACCAACTTATTAAGTGTCCAAGCTCCTTGTGGCTTTTTTATGCAAATGCAGCTCTTACGCAATAAAGTTAGGTACATTAACACATCATAGAATGTAGCTTAGCCTACAACATAACATAACTATATACATACAAACAATAAAATAGCTCGTTGGCTGCATGCCACAATGAGGGAATTGTCCGTGAACGATTGTCCTTGATCCTTTTCTTGACGAACGTGACTTATAAAATGAAACGAAACGATTGCAGGGCTATATGACCATCCATCCTTGTCAATAAGCCGGCGGACGAGCGCAACCGGAAATAGGGTAATCACAGTTCCGGTTTGATCCTTCAAAATAAGTGTCACTCGATAAAACAATAGAAAATACAATCTTGTCTCAAACAATTACATGAAATGAAAATAACCACATATATATATATTAACAGTATATCAATTAAATAGCAATGAATGCAACATTATGTATACATTTACAATCATAAGTGGCTTAGTGCCAGCTCCTGATATTATTTAAGTGGTGAGCGTAAATCTTGCATGACCTCACGAGAAGTTAAAGGTTAAGAGCAAGATTTTATATTTTTCTTAATTAAACTCGGAAACTACTACAGATTTTAAATCAAATACCAAATGCAGATATTTTTTGGTGGTCAGGGTGGGGCTGTGTAGAAATGTATTTTTTGAAGATTATGTTGAATCACAGCTATGGATTTAATTACCTGAACTCCTTTTAGTGACTGCATGGAGGCTAGAGATCCGTACTGTGGCTGGGATCACAAACAGAAGCGCTGCACAACCATTGAGGAGAGCTCCAACATGAATCAGTGGACACAAAACATCACAGAGTGTCCAGTAAGAAACATTCACACTGTGTTCTTCAGGAAAAAAGTACATGCATTCATTCTGATTTATTCTCTCATCTTTTCTGTAGGTGAGGAACCTAACACAGGATGGCGGCTTTGGGCTTTGGGCTCCATGGCAGCCCTGTAACCATGATGATGGTGAGGGTTCCATCAGCAGCTGTGTGTGTCGGTCCCGCTCATGTGATGGACCAGTGACCCGCTGTGGTGGAGTGGAATGCAAGGGACCAACCATCCAGGTGGCAAATTGTTCCAGGTACATGTCTTTGTGCACAATAAAGTTAAGTTAAACATTAAAGTGATAGTTCGGAATTTTGGACATAAGGCCTATTTTCCAACTCAGCCGGTGTGATGGAGACGTCTGGAGACGTTTTCAAGAAATTTCATTCAGTTCTTCTAGTTGCCGAGTTCGCTGATGCTATGGCTAGCGCAACTCAATGATACAAGTTAGCATGGCATTAAAAACACTCATACCGACTCCACAGTGCACCCGAGGCAAATCGATTGTAACGGCAGACTATCGATGTACATATCTGTGTTGATAGAATGTTTGAAATAAAACCAACCTTGCAATTTGAAGGATTTATGTCTCAGCAGCAGCAGCAGCGCGTCATACTTCCGGCAGCGGCGGACTGATTCCGCTGCCGGGAGTATAGTGCTGAGAAAGTAGTCCCTCAAAAATCCATGCGATGCGACGTTAGTTTTGTTTCAAATAGACAGATATGTACATCGATAGACTGCCGTTACAATCGATTTGCCTCGGGTGCACTGTGGAGTCGGTATGAGTTTTTTTAATGCCATGCTAACATGTATCATTGACTTGCGCTAGCCATAGCATCAGCGAACTCGGCAACTAGAAGAACTGAATGAAATTTCTTGAAAACGTCTCCATCACGCCGGCTGAGTTGGAAAATAGGTCTTATGTTCAAAATTCCGAACTATCCCTTTAATTAACTGTTAGCAAATGTTTTGTGTTCCCGATAAAGTTTCTATTTGTGTGCCATAACAGGCTAAAACATATGTAGTTATATTTCCTCTCTGACCTCACGTCCTGCAGGAATGGCGGCTGGACTCCCTGGTCTTCATGGGGCCAGTGCAGCAGCAGCTGCAGTATAGGATTTGAAGTGAGACAGCGTTCCTGCAACAACCCCTCACCTCGCCACGGTGGTCGAGTCTGTGTTGGCCAGGGCCGAGAGGAGAGGTGAGGAGGAGTGTACAGATGTTGGCATCAGACTTTGTACATTGAGGGTTGGATTTAATCTAAATCAGCTATTCCCAAACTTCAGACTGCCAGGGCCCAGTTATAACCAGGGGCACAGCTAGGCTAAATATAAATTCTGCATTTTTCTTCTTCACTGCTAGCTAGCAAATCATGGAAAAGCTTGTGAAAGTACTGCCAGGAGGTTTTTGACCATAAAAACAAGTTAATGTTAATTAGACCTCCATAACTCGCATATATGTGAGATAGGACCATTCAATGTCACCTTTAAAATTAACAAAATAACATTGAGTGCAAGACCGGGGTGGTGGTCCCTCTCTTTAAGAAGGGGGACCAGAGGTTGTGTGCTAACTACAGGGGTATCACACTCCTCAGCCTCCCGGGTAAGAGCTATTCAGGGGTCCTGGAGAGGAAGGTCCGTCAGATAGTCGAACCTCGGATTCAGGAGGAACAGTGTGGTTTTCGTCCTGGTGGGGGAACGGTGGACCAGCTCAACACTCTCAGCTGGAGGGTGCATGGGAGTTCACCCAACCAGGCTACGTGTGCTTTGTGGACTTGGAGAAGGTGTTTGATCATGTACCTTGGGGACCCCTGTGGGGATTGCTCTGGGAGTATGGGCTTCCGGAACCCTTGGTAAGGGCCATTCGGTCCCTGTACGACCGATGTCAGATATAAAATGGAGTATGGCTGAGCCCTGATAGACCAAGTGAGGAAACACCAACCTATGGGAGCCATCCCCACCGAGAGTCGTCCAAGGCCCTGGGCTGGGACTTCCTAACTATCCACGTCTGGAGTAGAGGGCCAATGGAGCTGGAAATTAAGAGACATTAAATAAAATAATTACTAAAAGAAATAAAAAGACCTCTTAAAATAACATAAATGAATGTTAAATCCGTAAAAGTGGCATTAAAATTAAATACATGAATAAAAAAGTAAATGAATAATAAAACCTAAAATTAAAAGACAGCATAAGTGTGTAATACTAAAAGAGTAAAGGGGACTTAATTAAAAGCTAAATTAAAAAGGTGAGTCTTCAGCCTGCGTTTAAAAGCATCAACAGACTCTTTTAGTACTTGTATTTGGGACTCAGTGGGCCATACCAGTCCCCAAAATGTGAAAAAACAAGACTCAGTCATGTTTTAGTGGTTCCACTTTGTGTAAGTATAGGCGATAAAACACGCAATGTTTTAACCTCCCTCGGAATGACGACATAGCAACACATTTCACCGTGAATGTTGGCATCCTGCCAGGCAGACTACTTCACAGCTCCACCGTAGCTCCCCCTTGTCCCTGTGAAATACGAGAGTGCAGGCGAGGGAGGAAGAGTGGCTGCACAGCGGAGCACTGTTTTACACAAACTTCCAGCCTCAGAGGATTTTTGTATCCAGTGGATAAATTTTATTTATGAAAAAAATGTTCACAAGCTTCACAAGCCCTTTGTTGTTGATCATTTGTGTAAATTCCTATGCTAGAGGGACACCTTGAACGCACCAGTTACGTGCCTGCGGTTAGCGAGTGGCGTGTGTGGATCGGTGATATGAGGAGCACGCTTTTGAAAGCACTGCAGAAAGATGTAGATGTTGTCCTACATTTCTTCTCAACCAAAGGCTTCCTTTCAGTCGTGTTTCCAGTTCTCTCCACGTGTTGTTGATACACACACGTCAGTTGGAGCCGCAGTAACACTGGTGCGTTCAGGGTCTTTTTCTAGCATGGGAATTTACATACAAACATACAAACTTAATAGTTTTTCTTCGATTTTAATGTTTTTATGATCGCGAGAAGCCAAATTCGTGGTCACTCTATGCATTACGGTGAAATGCAGTACAACGGGTAAACGGACATTACTATGGGGTATATGGAGCGGGGGTTGTGACGACGGTGCATGACAATAGGTGATAAGTGGCGACAGTATGGCTGTGGATAGTAAGTTAAGCCCAATTTATACTTCTGCGTTAAGTGCTCTGCGTAGGTTACGCAGAGTCCTCTGCGTCGACTCAGAGCCTGTCGAAGAGCCTCTGCGTCGTCTCCGACTGCACTAAATATTGTCTACTAAGTGTCCGTCACTCCGTCAAGGGACAACGGAGACGGCAAGAGCTACGATTGGTCCTCTGGACAGGCTGAGCGAAGCTGCTCTGTGCCGGCACCGAGCGTCCACAGACGCGGAGCTGATCCCCACCGATAACGCCGCTGCCAAACTATAAATACGTCATATCTTAACACACACAACACATATTTAGACTCTAAATGGCCAATTTGTCGCCTCAAATTATCTTAAAACTGCGTTCCGTCACACAGAAAAGTGAGAAACGGCAACTGTTTCAACAACAACAGTCTTTCTCTCTCTTTCTCTCTCGAACACCATTGCTCACTGTAGCCAGAAGCACAACAACCTTGCGCAGCGACCCCTACTGATCAGCGGGAAATTGCAGCGCGTGTCCGATGCAGAAGTATAAAGGCTTGAGGCGTCTCCGTGGTGACGCAGTTGGATAACGCATTACGCAGTCGGAGAAGTATAATGTGGCCTTTAGATCGACACTCCCCTGGAAGCAGTGGATGTGTGTTTACCTGGGTCTCATTCACATGTAAATGACCAGGCACAAAACTGAGCATTCTGAAAAAGGCTGTTTTGGCAGGGTTATTGAACTGCTATTGTGCTTCAACCTTATGATATTTTGACTAAAGCATGACACAGACATGTTCATTAGGGCACCAGGACCTAGTTTAACTTGGGTTAATAGGGTATAATATGGGACCTTTAAAGTCGACCCTGAAGCGCACAGGGAGCCGATGCAGCGATTCTAAAACTGGTGTAATGTGAGCCCGCCTTCTGGTCTTTGTCAACACACGTGCTATGGCTTTGTTTTAATTCCTTATATTTCTGGCAATCTGTTGTATATATTTTACATGACCTTTCACAACCCACCCGCAGTATCATCACTTTGGGAATCACTGGTCTAAATTATGCTTTTGTTTCCAGGCTGTGCAATGAGAAAAAACCATGTCCGCTACCAGTGCTTTGGACAATGTGGAACCCCTGGTCTCACTGCAGTGCTGAATGTGGAGGTGGTGTCCACTCCAGAACCAGAACATGTGAGAATGGAAACAGTTGTCCAGGATGTGCCACGGTACGACAGCGATTGGCTAACATTTTACATCTTCCATACAGTAGATCGGGGGTGGCAAACTCAAATGAGTGCATTTACATTTACATCTCGTCGCATGTGTGAAAAGAGTAGGCCTAAGTATAAACTGTACCTACCCTATTCCTATTACACACAATTTAATGTATGCACTACTTTATGTTCTCAGGACACAAGAAGACCTCTGGCTTTAAACACAACCATTTCCATTACCATCCTGGATTAAACTGCTGTTTAATCAAGCAAGCTGTTTTACTGATGAATGGCTGAATCAATCAATCAATCAATCAAACTTTATATAGCACTTTTCATATAGCAACTCAAAGTGCTTCACAGGATAAAAACAAGGAAAACAACACACCAACCATTTCAGCTGACATTTGGCTGGTTTTATGTTTTAAACAGTAATGGGGATGTGAATACATGAGGAAATAATGAATAATGAGGAAAAGAAGTAAAGAAGTGAGTAAATGCTATCATGGAATGAGGGAGGGAATATAATTGAGACTTAAATACAACTTAAGACAGATAACAGATAAAATGAAAGAGATAAGTAAAACAATTGTCAAAAAAAAATAACCGCAGTATTGTAAGCAACGTAGATTATCGAGAACATGATACAATAATAGAAATGTATGGTCTTGGCAGATGCAGAAAACGCTCAGTATTAATTATATGATTCATCCACTACATCTTGTAGGATTATAAGGTCTGTAACCTGGAGGCTTGCCCTGAGGTTCGCCGCAACACCCCGTGGACCCCCTGGATGCCAGTCACCATCAGTCAAAACGGGTCCCGGCAAGAACAGAGGTTCAGGTACACCTGCCGGGCGCTGCTACCTGATCCCCAGCAGTTTCAGCTGGGCAGGAAGAAGGTTGAGACCCGCTTCTGTCCCAGTGACGGATCTGGATCCTGTCAGACTGACTGTGAGTACCGAGAATTTTTTGTCTCCACTACTTGACTCCACTGGTTACCATGGTAGTGTGATCATCAACAGAGGAGTGGGCAGTGACTGTCTGCTAATCTGTATGTTGCACATTTTGTCCACTTGTTTGTGACATGCAGATTTTTTATTGACAGATATTTAGTCCAAAATAAGTAGAGCTGACAAACTGCAAATCATATAGTTTTTATCCTTACATCCCAATGGCCTTTCACCCATTCACAACATGGGGTTAAGTGTCTTGTCCAAGGATACACAAAATAAAAACATACTTAAATATTTGTATTTGATGTAATTTGATATTTGTATTTATATTTGTTATGTGAAAGCCTTGTGAAAAATTTCAGATTTGTATGTTAATAATTTATTTGATTCTGTTTTTGAGTTTTAAGTTTGGCTCTAAAAGGTTCTGCAATTCAGTTTTCTCTCTCTTAACTCTTCCTCTGTGCTTATCATCATGTGAGGATGGTGCTTTCATTTGTTTTCCAGCACTGGTTGAGGACTTGGTAAAGACCAGTGGCCAAACTCTGCCTCAGCCTCAAGATGCTCACTGGGGATCATGGGAACTGTGGTCCAGCTGTTCACAGCAGTGTTACAGAGGCTTCCGTAGCCGGAAACGTAGCTGCTCCACAGCGGAGGGCAGGACCAACCCAAGCTCATGTGTGGGGTCCCCAGTGGAGTATCAGGACTGCAACACTCAGCCCTGTCCAGGTAACTGGAAGGTTTTGACAGTGAGGTTGTAAATTGTATGGATAAAGTCAACTGTTTTGTATGTTTACTGTCTATACCAGTGAGTGGAGCATGGTCTTGCTGGTCCTCCTGGTCCCAGTGCTCATCCAGCTGTGGAGGTGGACACTATCAGCGGACTCGGACATGCAGCAGCCCACCTCCTGCAAATGGAGGAGACATCTGTATAGGCCTGCACACTGAAGAGGCTCTTTGCAACACACATGCTTGTGAAGGTAAACCAAATGCTCCATGTGGATAGATTTTCTTTATTAGGGCTGCAACTAATGATTATTTTCATATATGATTTTTATTTCCATAGTAACTGTTTGAAAAATGTCAGAAAATATTAAATAGTGTCAGTAAGTTCTCACATCGATTTAACATTACATTTCGTGAAATTTAATTAGATGATTGGATTAATCGTTCCAGCCATAATTCAAATTCTAAACACGACTTTGAAGTTATCTTGAAAGTTGTTGTACATAGTTTATTGGCATTTATAATGTATGATATCTACTGTAAATTGTAGATGTGGGAATCTTTCAGAATCTCACTATTTCATTATAATTCCTTGGGTTACAATTCAACAACAAATCTAATTCTGATTCAAAATACTTTAATTCATTATAAATGAATTCAGTACATCCATCTGCTGCTATGTGCTAAGAAAATCATGAAATCAGAATAAAAAAAAGTAGCCTTTATTTATTATAATAATATTTTTGGGAAACACAATCAATTTTTTTTTTTTTACATTTCATTCAATTCAATGTATTTATATAACGCCAAATTACAACATACATTATCTCAAGATCGTGAGAGAGTGAGTATGAAAGCACCACAGGAATTCCCCCAGCGGTCTAGGTCTATAGCAGCATAACTAATCAATCAATCAATCAATCAATCTTTTTTTGTATAGCCCACAGTTTACAAAACATAGTTTGTCTCACAGGACTTCACAGGGTTGATAACATCCTTTGTCCTTAGACCTTCGACCAGGGTAAGGAAAAACTACTAGGGAAAAAACCCTTACAACAGGGAAAAAGGTAGAAACCTTAGGGAGAACCACAGGTGAGGGATCCACTCCCTGAACGGACAGACGTGCAGTAGATGTTACCCAAAACATACAATACACAATGACAAAGAATAAAAAGTGAAAAAGTCTTTAAATGCCAGGATCCATCTGGATCACTGGGTTTGTCACAGTCTGTAGTGAAGGCTGTTGTGGTCAGAGATTTGGGGATAACGGAGTCCTCTTTCCTGTCCTGACCTCATGTCGTTCACTGGTGTCAGCAGAACTTTAAGAGATTAAAAATCAGTTAGAGATGTGCTACATGTGGATTTATGTGCTACATCTCATGGGGGAACATCAGGTAAGTGGTGAGGGATGAAAAATCGAGGACGGGGTAGAGAAAGTGCGGCTCGTGCAAAGTCTGTGTGCTCATTCTAAGTGCATGATGGGAAATTCCCCCAGCAGTCTAAGCCTATGGCAGCATAAGATAGACTATTCTAATCAGGACATACCTGATCTAGCTTCGACTATAGGCTATGTTAAAGAGGTAGGTTTTCAGTCTCACCTTAAAGGCAGAGACAGAGTCAGACTGTCTGACTGAAAGCGGAAGTTGGTTCCACAGGAGAGGAGCCTGGTAGCTAAATGTTCTACCACCGATTCTACTTCTATTTATTTTAGGAATAACCAGTAGACCTGAGTTCAGGGAGCGCATCGGTCTATTCGGTTGATATAACGTGATTAAGTCACAAATATAAGAAGGTGCCTGATTATTCAGGGCCTTGTATGTAAGTAGAAGTATTTTAAAATCGATTCTACTTTTCACTGGGAGCCAGTGAAGAGAAGCCAAGACAGGAGTTATATGATCATGTCGTCTGGTTCCAGTCAGTATCCGTGCTGCTGTGTTCTGGACAAGTTGAAGGCTTCTCAGGGACTTACTAGAACATCCAGACAGTAAGGAGTTACAGTAATCCAGCCTGTGGGTTATAAAGGCGTGGATAAGTTTCTCAGAGTCTTGTCGTGATATAATATGTCTAATTGTCTTGATGTTGCGAAGGTGGAAGAAGGCTGTTCTACATATATGCTTAATGTGTTCATCCAGTGATAAATCCTGGTCAAACAGGACTCCTAGGTTCCTTACTGTAGTGCAAGGGACTGAAGTGTTACTGCCTGGGTTTAGAGATCCACTTAAAAGTGGTGCTCTTATATCTTTTGGCCCGAGGACCATGACCGCAGTTTTTTCTGTGTTAAGCATCAGAAAGTTCCGAGTCATCCACGTCTGTATGTCTATGAGACAATCCTGGAGTTTAATAGATGGGTTTGGATTGTCCGGTCATACAGATACACATAGCTGGGTGTCGTCTGCATAACAATGAAAATCTATGTTGTGTTTCCTGATAATGTTGCCTAATTGGCAGCATGTACAGGGTAAAAAGAATCATCAAATACTACCAAGTTATGTATGTCAATACCATATGTCAAGATAAGGTCAAGTGTGTGTTTATGACGATGTGTTGGTTTGTTAACCTGCTGCTTGAAGCCAATTGATTCAAGCAAAACTTTAAAAGATGAGCCAAGACTATTATTGGCTACATCTACATGAATATTAAAATCACCTACTATGATGATTTTATCTGAACAGAGAACTGAATCAGATAAAAGTCAGAGTAGGAGTTCGGTGGTCGGTATATAACAATAAGTCGAGTGGTGAGCGAAAGTATACAGTTCAATATGGCTGCAACCCCTCCACCTCTGCCATTCCCTCTAGGGGTATGAACATTGGTGTGGGAAGGAGGCGTTGCTTCGTTTATAGATATGTAATCATTAACTTGAAGCCATGTTTCTGTTTAGCGGAGCAAGTCAAAATCCTGTTCTTTTATCAATTCATTCACAAGCAATGCTTTTGAGCGGAGAGAACGAATATTTAACAAACCACACTTAAAACTGTTCATTCTCGGCTCGGAGAATGTCCTCGTGTTTATTTTAACGAGGTTACTATGAATGACTCCTCTCCTGTTTCTCTGTGACTGTCTAATGTATGGAGCCCTAGAGGCAGACACTGTGTTAATCCTAAATCTATGTTCATATATAGCTTTATCTTTATATATAGCATAATCTTTATCTATAGGGGGCGACTGAACGAGTGGAAGCACAGAGAAGCGTGTTAAACTGCAACTCTGTTTCCTGGTCCCGACTGCTTGTTGTCACGTTTTGGTTCTAATAAACTTTGTCATATTTCTGGAAAGGAGGGAAGCTCCATCCAGAGTGGGATGCACACTATCCCTTCTAGTAAGACCAGGTTTTCCCCAAAAACTTTGCCAGTTCTGTGTGAAGCCCACGTTATTGTTAGGGCACCACCTTGACAACCAGCTGTTGAATGATAACATGCGACTATACATGTCATCACTCGTTCTATTAGGTAGAGGTCCAGAGAAACATATGGTGTCCGACATTGTCTTGGCATATGTACACACCGACTCAACATTAATTTTAGTGACCGCCGACTGGCGGAGCCGAATGTCGTTGCTGCCGACGTGAATAACGATTTTATTGAACCTACGATTAGCTTTAGCCAGCAGCTTCAAATGAGATTCGATGTCGCCCGCTCTGGCCCCAGGAATGCAACGGACTGTGGTCGATGGAGTCGAAAACTTCACGTTCCGTAAAATAGAGTCACCGATAACTAGAGCCGTTTCCTCAGCGGGTGTGTCGCTGAGTGGGGAAAATGTGTTCGAAACGTGGGTCGGCCGGTGGCTAGCCGGGGGCTTCGGTTTAGAGCTACACTTCCCACCGCGGACAGTCACCCACTCTCCCTGCTGCTTGGGAACTACTGAGGGGGTTGTAGCTAACTGTGAGGTAGCGGTGGCTGCAGTTGCTGCTGCGGTTGCTACCGGGCTCGCACTCCTAGGCGAATGATAGCTAATGCTAGAGACTAGAGGACTAGCTTCTACAGTGCGGAGCCGCGCTTCTAGCTGGCTAATCCTCGCCTCCATGTCCAGAAACACACTACATTTAATACACATACCATTACTGCTAAATGAGGCAGAGGAGTAACTAAACATCGAGCACTGAGTACACGACAGAGCAGGGGAGCAAGAGGGAGCAGGAGAGTGGGAGAGAGAGAGAGAAGCCATTGCTAGTGAATGTGCTAAGCTAAGCTGTTAGCACCCGGCTCAGAGAGAGAGTACTGCACTGGTCTACAGACTACTATGGATAAGCTAGAAAGAGCACTTAGCTTCGGTTTTTAGGTGACGTGTGGGTAGTATCTCTAGTGGCGAGTGTCCCACGAGAGATACTCGTGGGAACTAAGAGATGGTTCAGGTTTGCCTGAGTCAGAGTTAGACTTGAGCTGGTTCCACAGGATCGGAGCCTGGTAACTGAAGGCTCTGCCTTCCATTCTACATTCTATTTAAAGAGGAACTCCACTCAGATTTTGAAGCTGAATCCACCCAATGCCTGACATTGAAAATCTTAAAAAATTGCATTCTGCGTGAGACACACACACTCACACGCCACACATGACATTTCTCATGCTGACAAAATGATAAGTCACCGCACATAAATTAGTAATCTATGAATCAATGACGTGAAGGCAGTTTGCTCTGCGTAATTCATTGAAACAGCTGTCTTGAATTAGGAGCCGATCAGAAAATAGTATTCACTGTTGCGGCACTGGCCCACCCAGTTTACTCACTGGCCCACCCAGCCAAGTATGATAAAAATTTATTTTACAAAAAAAATAAAAACATGCATGTAAAGGAAATACATTTCAGAGTCATTAGTCCACAAGAAGGTTAGGCCGGCCCGGACACTGACGTTTGTTCCCCGGCACGGTTGCTCTCTCCCGGTCAGCGTAACGCGCCGGTTTTACCTGCGGATTTATCCCACTGCACTGATGCTGCTCCCACACGGCGACAAAAAACGTCATAAAACCATATCTAATTTTAATAAACACAGACATGCTGCATACCCACAGAAAGGTCAGAAACTCAGCTAAAAGCTCATATAAACCATTCTTAAGTTCACCAAACACAGTTAAAACACCGATGGATCAAACCAGCAGGAGCGGAAAAAACGTAACAGCGCACACATTGAAAAGCGTCACTGGAGCGTCAGCGTGATTATGTAAACAAAAAACACGTCTCGACTGGACAGCTGAGAATCTACAGATTCCAGCGGTATCACTGTACGACCAAGATTAACGGATCCAGCACCAAAATAAGAGCAAAACAACAACTGACTTTAAAGAGATACAAGCAGAAATTTAGTCTTACCTTTGCTGTTTATCAAAACAAGACGCCGGTACAACGGAATATTGTTTTTTTATATAATAATTTGATTGCATTACATAACAAGTTATGCTAAAATAGTGTTTATTTCAGTTTTACAACAGTGCACTTTTGAGTTTATCTGATTGGTTTTGATGTGTGGAAGAGAATTATTATAATTCAGATCTGAAGTAATTTATTTCAAAAAAATTTAAAAAAATAACTGAAACACCATGTATGCCTCATATATATTCTACATTCAGGCAGTAATACAACTGCTCCTGATCAAGTCATGTTAATTTGTAGCTCACTCTGGACCACGCTATCTGTTGCAAATCAGCTGTTCAAAAACGTTTATAAAAGAAACTACTGACTTGCCAAGTGAGAGAATTGATATTATTCCAGGAATAAGGAATAGTTCACTCAAAATGCATAGTTGTCTCTCACTAGTCTGTAGGCCAGTATTGGTTTAGTAATTTCATAATCCTTCCTCCCTGAGATCAAGCAGCAGAAATTATGTGACGGTGATACTGCTGACAGATTTTTGGGTAAACTAAATCGCCCCACTATGGCGTTCATGCACCCAGCATTAGCACACCAGCTAACCGTACGGCTCGCCGTCCCACCACGGTGCTCCGAGCACCGAGTATTTACATGACGGTTAATTTCTCGGTTTTTGACGGTTAGCACACCAGCTAACTGCCTCGACTGCCTGCGTACCAGCTCACATGAAAAGGAGGTGAAGACCCCTCAAACCAGAGGGCTCAGAGACTCCGGAGTCCGGCTCTAGTGCTTCGGGAATAAGATATCGGGTAAAGATCCACCCCAGGTCCGGAACACGCCCGGCTAGCTATTGATGTCCTCGGTTCCTGTCAAAGCTTTGCGGCGTTCACCGCCAAGAGTCTCCGCAAACGGCTGCCCGGCTGGCTATCCCCTGGCCACCAGAAACCACCAGATCCCACTACGAGGGGAAGAAATTGCCCCTGGCCATGAGCGGGACGAGAGAAATTCTCCCCGTCTTCCCCGAGCTAATGGATGAGGTCTGTTGTGTGATAACTTTGGTCATACTAGACTACCGTAGCCAGTGAGGTACCGTACGTGAGAACATGATGATGTAGTGACGGGACGGGAGCCGGAAGTAAAGGTAGAGCTACCCCCTGTGAGTGTTGTGTTGTGTTCGTAAATAAACGGAGTTATAAAGAACCCGTCGTGTCTGCTTCGTTTCGTGACATGGTGTCAGAAGTCAGGACTGCACGTCGCTAACACCGGAGACGACATGGCTAAGTTTGGTCCCCCGAAGCCGTTCAATTTCACCTGCCCGGCGGAGTGGCCGGTGTGGAGGCAGAGGTTTTCCCGCTTCCACGTGGCATCGAAAGCTGGATAAAGAGACTGGTGAGGTTCAAGTGAATTCGCTCCTCTATTCTATGGGGAGGGATGCAGAGCCTATCTACAGTTCATTTGTGTTTCCGGCTGCCAAGGCAGTGATTCCACAACCGAGTTTGACTTTGACTTGACAAAGACGAGCCGATTCGGGACCGCATTGTGATAGGAATATTGGACAAAGAGGTTTCACAGAGGCTGCAGCTCGAAGCGGATCTAACGCTGGAGAGGGTGATCCAGCTCGCACGCCAGAGCGAGCAGATCAAACAACAGAGCACAGAGCATGTGAAAACGGCAGTGAACGAGGTGAGACACAAACAATACGGCAACGCGAGACGAAGCTATGATAAATCACGACAGCCACAGAAACAAAAACACAGTGATGCTAAACAGAACTGCCAAAGATGTAATAAGATGCATGATAGAAAAGAGAGCTGTCCAGCCCACAATAAAAGATGCAGGAAGTGCAAAAAAATGGGCCATTTTGAAGTTGTATGCAAAATCAGAATGCTAAAAGAAGTCAGGACAGGCTGTGGGTGATTCGGAGGATGATTCATTTTTCATTGGAGGACTTTTCCTGGGAACTGTAACAGAGTCAATACCAACTGTCATAGAGGAACCAGACTCAGACACAGATTGGGATGTCGAGCTGATGGTTAATGCCAACCTGGTTGATTTCAAAATTCATACTGGTGCTGACACGACTGTTATGACAGAGGAGACATTCAGTGGGTTACGACAGAGGCCCAGACTGATCACCTCCAGGCCGACAGTATAAAGCCCAGGTGGGAAAGTTGTGTGTGTGGGGAAATTCCTCGCCACAACCATGTATAAAGGGCAAAAATATCAGTACTGGATCACGGTCATTAAAGTACAATATACAAGTAACTTACTGGGCAAGTCGGTAGCAAAACAGATGGGATTTGTTACAAGAGTCAACGAAATCAACAACAGCTTAATAGGAGATGTGTTTGGAGAAATAGGATTATTGAATTGTGAGCCTGTTAAAATAGAACTAACAGATGATGCAGTTCCATACAGTGTAAGCACTCCACGCAGAGTCCCATTTCCACTTCTCCCACGAGTCGAAAAAGAGTTAAAGCGCATACTCAACCTGGGAATTATAGAGGAGGTCACTGAACCCCCAGATTGGTGTGCCCCAATGGTGCCTGCTCCAAAGCGCAACAAGGATGAAGTCAGAGTGTGTGTGGATTTAAAAAAGCTGAACAAGGGAGTAAAGCGGGAGCGCTACATTCTGCCCACACTGGATGATATAACACCCAAGCTAGCCGGAGCTAAGGTTTTCTCCACCCTAGATGCCTCGAGTGGGTTCTGGCAGATCCCATTGGACCCCAGCTGCCAGAAATTAACCACCTTCAGAACTCCCATGGGCAGGTTTTGCCTTTAACGCTTGCCATTCGGGATTACATCAGCGCCCGAGATTTTCCAGCGGCTGATGAGCACGCTGCTCAAGGGTCTGGAGGGTACTGTCGTCGTGATGGACGACATCCTTGTCTACGGGTCTAATAAGGATGAACACGACCACAATTAAAGCTTCAGGCCTCAAGCTCAACAAGGCAAAGTGCCATTTCAGACAGACTGAAATACAGTTCTTTGGGCACGTAATCAGCGCTGACGGGGTGAAACCAGATAACAGCAAAGTGGAGGCCATCACCAAACTGCCCAGCCCTACAAATGTGGAGCAGCTTCGTCAGGTGCTGGGATTGATTAACTATGTGGGAAAATTCCTTCCTGGCCTGTCCACCATGCTGCACCCGCTCACGTGTCTACTCAGAAAAGAGACTGCATGGGTCTGGGGTGAGCCTCAAGAGCTGGCATTCAATAAAGCGAAAGCTACGCTAGTGGCAGCACCAGCATTATGTTATTATGACGCAGGCCGGCCGACCGCGGTCAGCGCAGACGCCAGCAGCTATGGCCTGGGCGCTGCCCTGTTACAGGACCACGACGGAGAGCTGCGCTCCGTTGCCTTCTGTTCTTGCACTCTCACAGAGGCAGAAAGAAGATATTCCCAGATTGAGAGAGTGTGCTTGGCGTCTGTGTGGGCCTGTGAGCGCTTTGCCAGTTATATCCAGGGGATGGGAAGGGTCCGTCTTCAAACAGACTATAAGCCTCTGGTGCCATTAATTAACCCATACAACCTGGACAAGACCCCACTGAGGTGTCAGAGACTGCTCATGCGCCTAATGCGGTTCGATGTCATCGCGGAGCACGTCCCAGGTAAACAGCTGGCAGTGGCTGATGCACTCTCGAGACAACCCCTGGATGGGGATCGCAAGTCAGACACTGACGGTCAGGTCAGAGCATATGTGAACACTATGGTGGCTAGCAAGCCAATCAAGTCACCTAAGTTGGAGGAAATTCTCAGAGCCACACAGAGTTTGAGCTTCAAAAAGTGATCACCTTCATTAGAAAAGGGTGGCCACAGAGAACAGCAGAGTTCTCACCCCTGCGAGGATTTCACACAGCCAGAGCTCACCTTTCTGAATCAGATGGTCTAGTACTGTATCATGATCGCATTGTAATCCCCACAGCACTCAGATCCGATGTTCTAAACCAGCTGCACGAAGGACACCAGGGAATAACCAAGTGTCGAGAGCGAGCCAGATTAAAAGTCTGGTAGCCCAGCATTGGGGCCCAGATCACCAAGAAAGTGAGATCATGTGACTTCTGTGCAGAACAAAAAACCACACAGAGACGTGAACCACTGGTAGTGACTCCCCTACCCAGTGGCCCCTAGCAAAGGATCGCAGCTGATCTGTGAAAGCTGGGGGGTAAGAGTTACCTCATTGTGGTGGATTATTTTTCAAGAGACATTGAAATCGCTCCTCTCACTACTACTACAAGCAGACAGGTCATTGGCAAGCTCAAGCACATGTTTGTGAGATGGGGAATTCCATTAGAACTAGTCAGTGATAATGCCACCCAGTTCACATCGACTAAGTTCCAGGACTTTAAACAGAAGTATGGTTTCACCCACATAACATCCAGTCCCCACTACCCACAAGATAACGGGGCCGCTGAGAGAGCTGTTCAAACGGCTAAAGACATCCTCAAACAGCCTGACCCCTGCCTAGCTTTAATGTGTTATCGCTCTACACCGATCGCCGCGAGTGGAGCGAGCCCCGCTCAGCTGATAACAGATAACAAATCCGAACCACTGTCCCAGCACTGGAGAAGTCGTTACTACCACAGCCAGCTAACTGGGACCTCATCTATCAGAAGGACACCGCGGCTAAGGACGCTTACAGGTTCTTCTACACCCGCAGGCATTCAGCTCGTCCTCTACCTGAGCTGCGCCCAGGTCAAAGTGTCAGGGTGAAGCTCGACGGAGACAAGGGTTGGAAGACACCTGCCACAGTCATCAGCAAGTCTAAGGAGCCGAGATCCTATGTGGTGGAAATGGACAACGGCACAGTGATTCGTCGCAACAGGCGACATCTTCAGGCTGTCCCTGAGATGGCCAGTCCAGCAGAGCAACAGCACTGCGCTGCTCCTGTCCCACCACCGCAGGACGGCTGTTCCCCAGTTACATCAGTGGCGACTCCACAGGAGTCATCACAGGGCCAGCCATCTTCAGATGCTGCCCTGCGGTCTCCTCTCCAGTCCACCATTCCCCAGAGACTGACCTCTAGGGGCCTCGAGGTTAAACTGCCTCTTAGATTTAGGGACAGATGAGATTTTAAAGTACTCTTTATTAGACCTGTGTTAGTGTTTGTTCTTACAGGAATCACAGACGTGAAGAGGACTACGTTGTGGGAGGGGGGTTCATCTCTCTCATAAAGGGCAGAATAATCCCTTCCCAGGACTGAGGGTAGTCTACCCCGATGATGTCCAGTGTTCAGTTATGGGGCGGTAGTGGTAAAGTATTGTTATGGAAAAAAATGTTTGTTTTATGCTGTCAAATTGAAGCTAACACTGGTTATGCATGTTATTGTTTAGTTACAGGCAAGGAGTATTTTTTATTTGTTCCTTATAAAAGGGGAGATATTGTGTGATAACTTTGGTCATACTAGACTACCGTAGCCAGTGAGGTACCGTACGTGAGAACTGATGACGTAGGGACGGGACGGGAGCTTGAAGTAAAGGGAGAGCTACCCCATGTGAGTGTTGTGTTGTGCTCGTAAATAAACGGACTTATAAAGAACCCGTCGTGTCTGCTTCGTTTCGTGACAAGGTCGCACTCTGTAACAAAGGCTGAATGGCAAGGGGGCTGTGCGCAAAATAATCCATGGGGATATGTGGGTAATTGGGCAGTCTACCTGGGTTATCGGGCAGTCTACCTGGGTTCAGGCCAATTCAAGTGTGTTTTGTATGTGTTCTTACGGGCCTCAGAGGCAAATTTATGTGAGCATATGACAGACCTTGGCTCAATTGTTGTCATAAAAATGAAGCCATTGTTTTCTACTACGCTGAAATGACGTAGGCATTTTTAAATGAAACACGCTGTGGGTCATGTAAAGCTGAATTAAAACCAATCAAAACTGCAGCAAGGTTGCACACGTTTCTGGGAAGTTTTTAACATATTTAGGACAACAATCCTGTCATTACGACTCTGATTCTTTACTATGAATCCGATTTTTTGACACCTCTAATAAATATGCTTTATAAATTCACTGTCTCCCAAGATTAAATAATAATAAAAATAATAAACATGTTTGTATGAAAGCTGATGGAAAATCTCTACTCTTGTGATTAATCAATTTGTCAACAAAGCAAACATGATTGGTGGAGCTATTCCCAGCAGAAAAAAAACACATTAATAAAATAAGACAGGTTCAAACATATTGTAGATGGATGCAACTTAAAAGACAACAAAGTTCTACTTTTGATCTGTTCATCAGGTTTGGCAGAGTGGACGGAATGGGGGATTTGTGATGAGGATGGTCTGCAGCGTCGCACTTGTCAATGCCTCAAGGACCTAGCAGCTGAGTCCATTTCCTGTCAGGGAAATGTCACCCAGTCCAGGCCATGCCAGCCACATGAAGTGCCAGGTCAGTGCATGTTCTTATACATAAAAGTAAAATTAAAAATAAATAAAAACAGTTCAACAGACTGATGCTGCTTTAAGTGCGAGATCTACTTCACTAATGTTGACTCAGTGTTTTGTCACTGATCTGTCTACTCTAGTGATTTTGCCAGGACAGGACGACCACAGCTGTGGAAGTAAGTCAAAACAAGTGATGTCATTCATCACCTCAATTTAACTTATGTTAATGTTTTGTTTTTCTCCTGTACCACACAGTCGCAAATGGCAAATATGATGTGGTGCATTCCATTTGTAGTCGGAACTCTGAATTTTTGATGTCATGTTACATACACAGGAATGCCTCCTGAATTCAGATACTTTTAAGTATCTGAGTTCAGGAGGCATTTAAAAACCAGTGCTCCATTAATGGTAGTTGTGCACTCCATTTAGTTGGAACTCTGATTCTCAACTTGGAAACTTGGAGCATCTTCACCAACCGCTACACATAATTCCAAGATGGCCATGTCCATACAAACATTGCTCCTTTTACCGTTAATACCACTTCTGTTGTGTTTGTAACCCAGCCAGTATTTTCAGAAATGATTAATTGATCTGGAAAACAGATTAAAGGTTTTCTCAAAAAACAACAACCAACCTTCAGGATTTTTAGAGGTTTAACAATTGTCAGATGTCTTCCTCATGGTTTTACAGGATCCTTAATCTCATTGTCGTCTTCTTCTTCTTTCAGCCTTTACTTTGTTCCAGTTGATCGCTGTGGGCTCAGCGGGTTTCTTTACGGCAGCGTTACTCTCCGCGCTGGCCTTCACCTACTGCCAACACCTGAATCGGCCTTCTGCAGAGTTGGCGGTGATCCACCCCAGCACGCCCAACCACCTCACCTTCAACAAGCAGGGCAACACCACGCCAAAAAACGAGAAGTACTTCCCCATGGAGTTTAAGGTAAAACTGGCTGTATACAGCTACACGAGTCAAGTAACTAATTTTTCCCATAGTGCTGTCTTGGCAGCGAATGTTCAGTACCGGTGCCAGTTTTAAGCTTTAAGAGTTTGTTGTGCACATTAAAGCTGTACTTACCTTTCTTGCATGTCTCACAGCACTTATAGTGAAAATGTGTACATTTGTAGTAAAAACATGAACACCGCCTCCCTCAAAGTCCCACCCTCCAGGGTGGAACGGCAGCGGTCAGGCCCATGCACGATTCATTAGCAGCCTGGAGGCGAACTGCAGAGGTTCTCCTTACTGCTCTGACTGTCGGCTGGGACTGTGGAGGTTACTGTGCTTTGGGAGGTGATCTCGTAAACACACGCTGCTTGTTGAGCACAGTAACTGCAGAGTGCTTTCACGTCAGAGTATCCAAGGCTCGGGACTGAAGACAGACACTCTGCCAATTATTTTATTCGGTCCGAATATTTTAATTGGTCATACTTTTATCATAATAATATGATAATTAAATAATGATGAGTTTCAAAACCTGGTGGGTAGAGTTACAACAATATCAAAATGAGTAACGGTAAGATACCAGACAAAGTGTATTTTAGTTATAAATTATTAATTACTTTTAATGTTGTTTGGTGCATGATAAACATAATACTGGTGAAGTAAGAATTAATAAATGAAGTTGGAATATATATGGTTGAAATTAAATAATCATTCAGTTTCCTTTGCACATTCATTTATGTTTACCAAATATAAATAATCAACTTAGGATAACAAATCCACTGTCTTTAAAAAAAATTGACAATAACGCTTCTTCTCACCATAATAAATCATAGAGGACAAAATAGAATAAACAGGAACTGATTCCCTGTGAAAACTATATTTTTATGCATTTTCTATTTGCTTTATACTTTGACATCTCCAAAAAGAGGGTCAGGGAAGAAGAGGAAGAGGTTCAGAACCGTTATCTACTTCCCCTCATGTCATCTGCATTCAAACTCCTCAAAGGAGCCAACGCCTATCATTTGGTCCGGATCAGGGCGGGGGACGAATGGAAGACAGCCTTTAACACCCCATCGGGCCATTAGGAATATCTGGTGATGCCTTTCGGACTCACCAATGCCTGGGCTGTCTTCCAGGCATTTGTTTACAACGTCCTCCACTACATGCTCAATGTCTTCGCCTTCGTCTACCCAGATGATGTCCTGATTTTCTTCCCCAGATCATGTCACCCACACCAATCATGTCCGTCAGGTACTGGAGAGATTGTTGCGGTGGGTGTGGTTGTCCACGCAGGTTCTCTGTCTGTGCCAGGAGGCGACTCCTGAGGGGAGGGCTCAGTCATTTTATTGTGAAAATCCCTCTAATTTTGAAGTTTTCTTGTCCCTGTCTGCGTGCATTTTACTTTTCCCCTCTGTGCACGTGAGAGCTTGTGTGCAGCTGTTGAACTCTGCTTTTCTGTTATTTTTAGGTGACTGGTGTATTTTGTGCTGGTATTCACCATCAATGTCTTTGTCTCTGCACTGTAGACGCTTAACAAGAACAACCTCCATGTGAAGGAGGAGACATGCAACCACTTCCCTTCCCCACTGGCCTCCACCAATATGTTCAGCACCACCTACTATCCTCCAAATCTGGGCAAGTACGACTTCCATCCAGACTCTCCCTGCAGGACCTACATGCACAGCTGAGAGAAGACTGGAGCCAACAGCAGCCTGGAGGGTTTCAAGAGATTGTCCTGCTACGAGACACAATCCTAAAGGACAGCATATGAAAGGAGGGAAAAATTAAAGGTACTGTGTGTAAAATGTAGGAACATTTATTGGTGAAGAAGCTGCTGCTGAATATTGCTCACCACACTCTTCCCTTCCACATGTGTTGAACCTAAATACCCTTCAGTTAGCAACAAAACTCTAAAGATGTTTAATTTGTCCATGTGGGCTACTGTGTAGACATGACAGTCCAAAAAGACTGGGGCAGGTGTCGCTCTGGGGTGAAAAAATACAACAACAATTCATAAATATGTATGTATATATATATATATATATATATATGTTTTTTTTAAACTCTTTTTAAACGGTACCGTTTCAGGTTACAGTCCATCATTTACATACACAACCTAATCTGTCCTTACATTTCCAACATTACCAACTAAATTCATGCTCTCACATCCCAGCAGAAATTATGTGTTGTACTGTGTTTTTCTGCAAATGGGAGTTTTTATACAACACTGGAGATGCAGAGCACTTGAACATGATTAAATGAGAAGTAATTTATGTGTGAAAACAGCATTATGTTGGGGATAAAACAACTGTACAGTCAAACAGCCACTTAATATTTACTTTATAATGTAAAACATGATCAAAATTAGGTAATCCCATGAGATTATGCCAAGGTCTTACCTGTTTGACCAATGTTTTTATGTTTCATCTGTTGAACCTGCTTTGTGAAACGGACCCCTGGTGTTCTGTATTTACTTGCTTGCACAGAAGTAAAAAAATGAAGTCTGATCTGTGGTTGTGTGCAGGGCTGGTGTAGCTACTAGGGAAGCACAAACCCTTCTATAATTCTGATTTTTTTTTATGTTTATTTATTTTGCACAACGATAAAAATCTACATCTGCTGCAACATAAGTATATATGCAGTTGGACATAGGGAAGAACAAAAATATATCAGTACTGACAGGCATGGGCAAACATACATCTAAATACCTAACTAATAAATGTATCAAAATAAACCTCAAAACACAGCAGCCACAACTTGTATCAAAATACACTACTGTATTTTTGTATTTTCAAAATACTAAAAATACTCAGATTCAAGGAAATCTTCATGTCAATCGTCATTAGTGTGCACACAAAATCAGGAAGTCATATATAAATGTAACATCCTATGACCATCCAACACAATAATTACTTAGAAACCAATAATCATAACATGATGAAGTGACCATTTCAAGTTGTACACACAATCTCTAGGACTAACATTCAATTTAAAGTCTAGCAGAGATCAATTATTATAACTCCAATCACTAAATGGATAACTAAAAGAGTTCATTTAAAAAAAGGGTAACTCAAAGTGTGCCTCTGAAAGCTGTGATACAAGTCAAGGCAAATTAAAGTAGACACCAAGCACCATGACGCCCAATCTGTAGCAGAACCTCAGGTTTTGTATTCTTATGATGTCATCATGTTGTTTCAGAGAAATTGAATTGTATGTACAGTATTTTACAGCATTTTAAAAATACTTGACATTGAAGTATTTACAATATCAATAAAAAACAAATTATAAAATAATATTTTCTATTTGAAATAGTTTATATTAATATTTTAAATACATATTTATCAATACCAGAAAATATCAGAAATACTGGCCTGTGTACTGGTTATTGGCCCAAGCAAATATATCAGCAAAAATATGAATATGGTGCATCCCTAGTAGCTACAGTGTTTGGCCTCACTAAAACCACAATTCTTCCTTATTACACATCTGTGTGTTCTTGGATTGAATAAATGAGATGCACGTTTGAAATGATGGCAGACAGAAAGCTAGCAAACCATCACTCTAGACTTCACACTCATTTTACCAACAAGCAAGTGGACACATTACCCAAATGTTGAACTATTCCTTTGAAGTAAAGCCCTTAACCTCCCTTACTGCTCCCACTCTCTCCCTCACTTAGCTCTTGGCCCACTTCCTTTTCATTTTTCTAAATCAGGCATTGGGCATTATTGGGATTTTATACACTTAGTTACACTTTAACACCTTTACCATCGACCAACTTGTTGGAAGAACCTGCCTCACATCACTAAGGAGCAATTGTGTACTTCAACTGGACGTCCCTCTCACTTCCAACACACAAGTGTGTTCAGGACAGTGTTAAAGCAAGCAAAGATCTCAGGGTCCAGGGCTTCAACTGAACTACAGACTCTGTATGTCTGCGAAGAGACTCGTCTGCTGCTCATGTATGTTTATCAGGATGTACTTCTGTATGCAGATGATACAGCCCAGTGTGAAACAGTAAGTAGACAAATGATCCACACACACCATCCTTCACTGTGTGTGTGACTGGAGAGAATGAACAAACACACTTCTTTGCTTTTTAAAGCAAATAGCTTTGCTTTTGCTATTCGCGTTAAACTGTCCACATTGGAAAACGCTGAATAGGACATTTATGGACATCCCTCACTAAGAACTGTACATCAAAGTCTTTTTCTGACTGTTCTGTCAAAAGATGAGACAAATTATTTTCTTCACATATGTCACTTTGTATTTATGTGAACATTTATTTTGTACCTCCTTTGGGATATTTTATTTTTGTCTTTTTACTCCTGTATCATAAATGTTAATGCAGAGGTCTCAAACTCACAGCCCGTTGTCCACCTGCGAACCCCCGAATCTATTCCATGCAGCCCTCGAAATTTTAGTTATACCGATTTGACTCATTTTGCATCACACATACATTTATTTATTCTTCCATATCATATTGTTTTGTAATTCTATGAAATGTAATCATGGAAGTCGTTGTCTTGATATACTGTAATGTGAAATCATTTTAAGCAAATTTTGCCCACTCTGACACTCAGCCAACAAATAGATGCTGAGTGGCCCCCAGATCCTCTGAGTTTGAGACCCCGGCCGAATACAATACAATACTACAATACAATGCAGCTGTACCTGCGTATTTCAGATCTTCACAGGCACATGAACACACCATAGATGAGCTTTTCAAATACAAATGTATCTGACAAAAATAACACAACAATATAAAATAGATTTTCAAGAAGGTAAAATAAACCTCGTCTTGGGCAAATTGTTCTTATATTTTTGCCTAAAAATGACAAATTATCTTGGCAAGACCGTTTTGCAGTAAAAAATAAACACATTAAAGGAAAAAACATTTCACTTTATCTTAAGACATTACAGTTTGCTTCAAGCTTTAATTATCAGTAACAAGTGTTTAACAATGGTTTGCATGAAATCCTAAGGTATAAATGCTTCACGGGAATTCCAGGGTTTTTGACCTGGGCTCTGTATATGTTTATATGTTTATAAATGTGGGTGTGTACGTTATTTCTTTCAAAATGGGTTCAGTGGCCACTTGGTAAATTTAGGGTCCAGGTAGATAAATACAGCTTTATCAAGTAAAGGAAGACTAATTTTAAGTGATCATTTCGAACATGAAAGGATTTTTTTACTTGTGATACAGCTCTCATCATTATCAGCATAAGAATGTTTGGCTAGAATTGTTAAACCAAGCTTACAAATCTAGTCACTTTTTGTCTTAAACTAGACAAAACTGGCCAAGATTTAAGATCTTAAACAAACTACTCTTGGGTGGTTTTAAAAACATCAACATCTTTCAAACACAGTTTAAAGAATTACAAAATACAGTTTCTACCACACTTTAAAGACATGCACAAATGTGTCTCTCAGAAAGGGGAGCAGACTCGTCTTACTGTTAAAATAATAAAAAGAATATTGTTCCTTGATTGGGATTTCATAGCGTGTTACTGGTTGTTAAACACTGAAGTAAGCTGTAATATCTTATTAAGACCAATTTCTGTTTTTTTTCTTAAAATGTGGTTATTCTTGTAGTGCAAGATTTGCTTGCCAAGGTCATTTTTCCTATTTAGGCAAAAAATAATTTCCGACAATATACATATATATATATATATATATATATTTTAACTTTCTTGAAAATCTATTTGTGCAGTGTAATAGGCAGGTTTAAAAATACTGTTTTGTTGTACTGTAAAGAATGGAAAACAATGGCCGCCTGGAAGGTAAGAAAAACACAATGTCGAAAACATTTTTAAAAAGAGCTTACATTCTGGTTTGATTTCATGGACTGTAACTACAATATTGTGATATATTATGATAGTTAGTCTTATGAAAACATCAAATTTACATTTTAGTTCTTTCCATATTTGCTTACCACTGTGTGGATTTTGTCCCGAAACAATTTTGCTTTAAATAAATAATGTTTAAATATACACCATGTGGGTTTATTGTGACACTATCTGACAGTTCTTATCATATTACGTTAATCTGATATCTGTTATATGTATATTACACACAGTATAAGTTGTTTTTCTTAATTGTAAATACCATAAAATGAAATGAGGTGTTGTTCACCTTGTGTAGTTTATGTAGCATGAAACAGCTCTGATGTTTTGGTGTTTGGATTAACTGTACAGATACAGTCCACTGCAAAAATCGATTTTTATTAAAGTAAAATTAGCCTTGTTTCTGTAGTCCTAATTTTTTCCTCCAAAAAAAAAAGATCTTGGCAAGCAAATTTTTCACTAGAAAAATAATCTTTGTCTTCATAAATATTTAATCTTATTCATCATTTCAACCTGTTATTTATGGTGACCGACAGGGGCAAACACACTGCAATGACCCAGGAGAAATGAGCTGCTGTTGTGGAAATTTCTCTGCTGGTAAAGAATGAAATAGAGAACTTCTGCCGGCCGACAAGGTTTTATTTTCATTGCAATGAAAAGGTCAATCCTCTCAGGAGTGATCCTTGATGTAGAAAAGACCCCGAGCAAAGTTAGTAAGCAACCCCGGAGACGGCAAGGGTTGAGATTGGTCCTCAGGACAGGCAAAGCTAACGCTGCTCTGTGCCGGCCACAGTGCGCAATGAGCGTCCACAGAGGCGGAGCTAATCACCACCGACAACGTCGCTGCCAAACTATAAATACGTCATATCTTAATACACAAACCACATGTTTAGACTCTAAATGGCTAATTTCTCACCTCAAATTATCTTAAAACTGTTTTCGGGGCAGAAAAAATACTTATTTCAGGTGAGAAACGGGTGGAGGATAAAGCGGTAGATAATGGATGGATGGATGGAAACGGCCACTGTTTCAATGTTATTCAGCTGCAACAACAACAGTCGTTCTCTCTCAAACGCCATTGCTCACTGTAAGCCAAAAGCACAACAACCTTGCTTAGCGACCCCTACTGATCGGGCAGGAAATTTCAGTGCGTATCCGGCACTGCGACGGAGAACTATGAAGGCTCAAGGGGTTGCCGTGGTGACGCAGTTGGATAACGCATCATGCAGTTGTAGAAGTATAATGTGGCCTTTATTCCTTGCCCTGGGTTTTGTAGTGACTAACACTAGCGGCCTGTGTATCCTGCAGGTCACCGCCTCCTCGTCTTACCGCTATCCACAACTGTTTAAAGAGCTGGGCCGCATGTCTGGATTTGTACACCAGCCTACTGTCGACCTATCAGTCCGCCCTATTATCCACCCTTTACGGCAGGCATGTCCAAATCCGGCCTGGGGGCCAATTGTGGCCCATGTTACGATCCGGATCATCATTGATCCGTGATCCGTTCAGATCAATCATTTCGGTTCGGCACACACATGATCCGCGGATTGATTTATGAAAAAAAAAAACTTGTGTGCATGTTCAGTCCACACAGCGTGGTCATGGCGAAGGAACGGAGGAGCTTGAATGCCCCGCGTCATTTAAATCCCCCTGTTTTGGGGGAAAACCGTGACGGTGTGTAGGCACTGTGGCACAAGAAAGCCATTTTTGAAGCGACATCACCCCGGTGTTTCACTGACATGAGTGAAAACGAAAGCTGCTCAACAACCGCGTATCACCGCAGCATTTAAGCAGCCCCTTGCTGCACAATCCGACCGGGCTAAAGCTATCACAAACGCTATCGGTGTGTTTATAGGTGCAGACATGAGGCCATATTCAGTTGTGCAAAACGAGGGCTTTAAACACATGCTGAAAGTGTTTGAGCCACGTTACAACATCCTGTCGCGCACCCACTTCAGCGATCTTTATGAGCAGGAGAAGAAAAAAGTTGTGGATGAACTATCCCGAGCACTGTCTATTGCGCTCACAACAGAAGTCCGGTGCTGCAGACACGCCCCCTCTATGAGACTCACACAGGCACTCATCTTGCGCAAGTACTGACACAGGCAGTGGAGGAATGGAAGATAAAGAGGTCCACTACTAATATCCCAGTCACAACTGATAATGCCAAAAAATAAATAAATACAATACAATACAAATAAATGCCGTGAATGAGGCAGGACTGGGCCCACAGATAGGGTGCTTTGCACATATAGTGAATTTGAATTTGAAAAGGAAGGAGATATACCTTTTGATGTTGCAACTTTAAGTTGTTTTTCATTAATTGTGTTGAAAAAAGAGATATTATGCCTTGTGCACTTTAAGTTGATTTTATATATTTAAATTGAATAATTTAAAAGTGTTAATAAACGAAAAGACAAAACTTGCATTTGTCTATTTATTTATTTATTTTTGCTGATCCAAAAAAAATATTTAAAATAATTAAAGAGGAACGATCCGAACCGTGAGTTTTTTGGTCCGTTGCACCCCTAGTTGTCAGTTAGTTATAAGATGACACTCATACCACAACCACGGACATATTCAGCTGACAGTTACCACACACCACGGCTTATTGAAAAGTAAACCAACCAGTAATCCATGATATGGGCCTAAACTAAGATAATACAATGGTTTTCATCATTTGTATATCTCTATTAACAAAGAAAATACTTAATTTGTATCGCACTCGTTTCGCTGCCATCTTTGTTTTGTGAAAACACGCAAAAAGCATTCTGGGTAGCCCTTGCTCCCAAGGGTGGTCTCGGAAAATCTCTATATTGAGGGCGATACAGCCCTTAAACTTGCCCCTCAACTTAATTTTTCTGAGAATCTGGACAGCATTTGCACTAGAGTGCATTTTTGAGATTGCGGATAAGTAAGGAATTGGAATTCACCTGGGGACTGTATATAAAAAAGTAAAGTTGAAAGCGAGGACCGCCGTTTCCAGGCTGTTTTGGGATTTTGCAGCTATGCCACTTTATCTGCTCTACTTTGGTACGGTTCCTCTGGTGTGAAAGCAAGTTTAATGCAGGGGTGTCCAAACTTTTTGCAAAGAGGGCCAGATTTGGTAAGGTGTAAATGTGTGGGGGCCAACCATTCAGCCTGACATTCATTGAACCAATAACATTAAATACAAATGATCTATTTTATTAATGTTTTATTGCAAATAACACTTTAGCGAATATTAAACATATCTCAGTTCATTTGAAACATTACATATTATTCACTATTAAATGCTCACTGTAAACTTCTGAATTCAAAATGGTGGTTTTGATCATCACAAAAAAATCAATTAATTAAGATTTTAGAATTTTATTCACCTCAGGGGACTAAACAAAAAATGTGGTTTTAATGAGCAAGATGTCACACAGGTAATTCCAGGTAATCCCGTATCTCATCTCAT
Organism: Microchirus variegatus; assembly: GCF_963457635.1. NCBI lineage: Eukaryota > Metazoa > Chordata > Actinopteri > Pleuronectiformes > Soleidae > Microchirus > Microchirus variegatus. The sequence continues at coordinate 26,088,443 of NC_139802.1, read as the reverse complement.
ATCCATAATGCATTAAACTATACCGTTTCTTTGCTTTCACACCAGAGGAACTGTACCAAAGTAGAGCAGATAAAGCTGCATAATACAAAAGCCACAACACAAATGCAAAAGCCACAACACAAATATAAAAGCCACAACAAAAATACAAAAGCCACAACACAAATGCAAAAGCCACCGTATTAAGGTGGCCCAGAGGTGTCAGGCCAAATACAAACGCCACAACACAAATACAAAAGCTACAACACAAATACAAAATCCACAACACAAATACAAAAGCCACAACACAAATGCAAAGGCCACAACACAAATGCAAAAGCCACAACACAAATACAAAATCTACAACACAAATACAAAAGCCACAACACAAATGCAAAGGCCACAACACTAATGCAAAAGCCACAACACAAATACAAAAGCCACAACACAAATACAAAAGCCACAACACAAATACAAAAGCCACAACACAAATGCAAAAGCCATAACACAAATACAAAAGCCACAACACAAATGCAAAAGCCATAACACAAGTACAAAAGCCACAACACAAATGCAAAAGCCACAACACAAATACACCTCTGGTGTGGCCTGACACCTCTGGGCCACCGTATAAAGCGGACCTAGACCGGAAGTTCCGATCAACGCTGTTTTTTAGTGTGTATCTGTGTCCTTACCTTGTTTATGAAGCCCTGAAGGTTCAAAACAAACAGTTCAGCCACTGCTCAGAACGCTGTGTTTTATTCTAATCTCTAGCTCAGCGAGATCTCTGAAAAAACCCAGTCCGGTTCTCCTGAACAGCGGATCCTCCTGCTCCGGGCACTAGTCCGGGCGCATCCAGTTGCGTACATTGAACAAAGGGACTGCGGCGGGGAGTCGTGAAGAAGCTATTTTTAAACATTGTTAAAACAATGTTTTGATAATGAGTAGCAGTGCATCCGCCGTTCCAGAGGGGGGAGCTGCGCTTCTGAGAGCGGATGAGCTGAATATACTGGCCAATCACAACTCTTTTGTCTTCTGGGTGAGAGAGTTGAGTCTCAAATCTCGCGGCTGGGAAACGCCGCCAGAAAAGAGGACTTCTATCGACTCGTTTACAGCAACTAGGAGGTTTTTGACCATAAAAACAAGTTAATGTATGTGAGTAGACCTCCATAACTAACATTTATGTGCAACAGGACCACTCTATGTGAGCTTTAACAAAGTTACACAGTGTGGTTATTGAACCCATGCAAACATAACAGATATGATTATGGTTACAGTTCATGTATGTCGTAAAGGAGATGTATTGAAATGTAATTCAATGTAGTGTCCTCTGAAGTCATAGAAACCACCTGTGTGCGTGAGAAATATGTTAACAATAATACATTATAATATAAATATAAAACATTGTGATATTTGATTTTTTTAAATAATAATTAGAAGGTTTGTATACTGTATCATGTTACATGTTTTCTTTTCTTATTATTCTAATTATTCACATTATACAAACTAAAACAGTATATGTAAGCTAGCCTGCTCAATAAATTAGAAAATGTTCAACATAGTACATGTATTATATTATATATTGAATATAATTTAATTAATATATATATTTTTTTACTTCTGTCATACAATATCACACTCTGGTAAATGAACACATAAGAGCATCTGATGCGTTCTTCCCCTTAATGCCTTTATTTTGACAATGCTGACATCTGCTGGCGAAAGAAGAGAGCACATGCAGTTTCTTATTACTACAGTACACTAATACTAATCAATGATATAGACAGTAATACTGTGTAACATATTAACATTGGTTAGTTAGTTTGTGTTGCGTTAGTACCACTTTATAATTATGTTATTATTATTATTATTATTCATAATAATAATTTAACTACTACTACTACTATTACTACTACTAATAATAATAATCATCATAATAATTTTACTACTAATAATAATAATAATAATCGGCATAGGCAAGACACAAAAGGAAAACACAAGCACTTATAAGCAGACAAATTTAGAAGATAAAACACAGCTTAAAAAACTATAAAAGCAGTCAAATAAAAAAATATAAAAAACATTACAACATTACACCAGAAAAAGCAGTGGGTGAAGGAGTGAATGGTACATTTCAGGAGCTGAGTCCTAAAATGCTGGAAGATAACAGGAGTAAACATTGGTGTTACCGATGGAATCACTGATGACAGACAAACGTTTACCAATTGACACTGACATTGGATCGGATTGGATCAAATCTGAAAAATGGGTTGTTCAAAAGGGAAAGAAGGATTCTGAATCATGAAATCCAATCCTAGTTTAGAAACGGATCAAACCTTCAGTTTGTGTTGTTCAAAACTTTTCAGTAGGATTCGGATAACTTTGATCCAAAAAACCAGGATTACCCTGATCCCAACAAGGGTTAGGATTTCAAGGTGGATTTCAGGAAGAAAATGCAGTAAAACTTAAAAATGACCTGTTTAACCATTACAGTGATAAAGTAGACATAGGCTACCAATTAAGCCTTTCAGTATAGTAACGTAACGTCATAAATCTTAACCCCATGAAATAAACCCCAACACAGATTTCAAACAAACAAAAATAATATATTACATTTTTAATATCTGTTACTGTCATTCATCACTGTATATTAATGTCAAAGAAACAATCATCAGATATGAAACTGTCAAAAATAATTTCGAACTATTGCATCCCTGCACGTCCAGTCAGTCCCTCATTCTGACAGAACGCCAGAGGTTAGTCTGGTTCTTCAACAGGCTCAGGTGCATCATAAAAGGGTCAAAATGTATTTATTTATCTTTAAATGGAAGTGGATGTTTAAGTTTTGTTTCATCTCAAAATAAACACTTAAAGTGACCCAATGTTGGCTCTTCTACCTGTTCTTTACATCCGGATTTGGTAATCCTGAAAACTGTGTAACTGGATCAAGGTGATCCAATCCAATGTTGCTTTGAAAAACCGGATTACCTGATCCTGGATAGCAGTACATGGGATTTCCAAATCTGGATAATTTTGATCCGGATTACATTTTTTGAACAACTGGCCCATGGATATAGTTGCTAATGCACATTTGAATGGAACCAAATATTCTACTCTGACATAATAACATTAATGATTGTTTGCTATGTGGCCACTAAATACTATTTTGTGACAATTTAATCTTTTTTTGACCATGTCATGTCCAGGCCTCTGTGAGAGAGATCACCGACACTGTCCAGCACAGGTGCTTCAAATGGGACAGACAGGTAAGTTAATGAAGTTATGCAGTAATGTATCTCTATAAGATAAGAAGATGATTTTTCACAGGGTTTTATATGAAAGTTACTTGTTGCCTTTGTATTAAAATTGTCTTCAAGGGAGCTTTATCCAGATTTTATAATACATCCATGGTAATGACACGTATCACACCGACGTTCCAACCACCAACCGGCAACTATTACAGCATACATCTTCTTTTGCGTCTTTTATTCCCTTTATAATCTGATCTAATGATTACATTTTCTTCTGACAGCCATTTCAAGAGAATAACAGTGGTAGTACTGTGGTTAAGTAGACGGACTTATGTTGGGAAGGTCATAGGATTGAATACACCAGCTCCCACGTTGTCTACTTTATTTACCATATATATATAAATAAATATATTGGGTGTGTGGTGGTAACCTTGACTGGGCCAGCCATATTTGCCACTCATGCCACAATGTCTCACTCCAAGGTTTTCTCAAAAGTTGGCAGCCCTGCTAATGGCATTATATTCATGAAAGGAGATTGCAACCACGTTACAAAAAGACAATAGTTTTTGCGGATGTGTAGGATGTGAAAAAATCGCTTTGTGAAGGGCAAAAGACGAGCACACAGAAAGAGTGGTGACCCAGGGGGAAAAGCCCTCCCAGTGATTCCGGTGGAGCTGGGATGGCTGTCCCAATACCTGAAACACCGAGAGATGGACAGTAATTTTGAGACCAATGTAAGCGATATACGGAAAGTTGTTGTTTACTACTGTTGCTGCGGACGTTGAATATTTTGGTTGTACGCCACAGAGGCGTCACTAGGTTTTAAGGACAGGGAGGCTTAGCCCCCAAGAGAAGCACAGGATGTGAGCAAACATAGCGCACAAGCACATCATTTCACAAACAGCTGACAAAGACTGAGAAACTGAGTAACTGATCAACATAGAGGCTAATGCCATGACTTTCCCTCACACATATTACATTTTGGGCACATATGTAACTAAAATGGTTGCAATTTCAAGCCCTGAAAATATTACTTAATTACTTAAATTAAAGTAATATTAAGATACTGTCATATTTGGGTCAGGCTAATTTGGCTTTTATATAAATATCTTAGCTTTCTCCACTTTCTAATCATTACTCTCCTCATTGAAAGCTCAAGTTAAATAAGTCTTATATGGTGCACCTTGACTGAAATGTTTCATATTTCATATTGAGTTCCATAAAATTCCAAGACTGTCTGCATCACAAATGACATCACAAACCTGTGAAATCCTTTAGACTCACCTTTTTAGTAGAGGTCTCTCTCCTCTCACTCCCTGTGCTCCTCTGCCCTGACTCCTACAGGTCAATAGTGATTATTATTAGTGTACTATTATTATTATTGTTATTATTATCCACTGATGATAATCATACATGAATGAGCTCAGCTCCTGACACACGGTGTGCATCCATGCGTCAATTGAGAAACACAGCTGATGCTCCGGAAGTTAGTCTTTGGTAAAACTCTATAAACATCCAGGGCCTTCACAACTCAGTCAGACTAGCTGTTAGCTGTTAGCTGGAGCTAACTAACTGTTACTAGCAGCAGTGATGAATACTTACTGAAACACTTTCTGATGTCCATTCTTCATTCACTTTATTCTGCTAAACTGCTGTATTCGCTCTGTGTGCTTCAAGGTGCACAGTGCACACACGCTGCAGGAGTGCAAGCAAGGTAGCAGGGAAAACGTGGACTGTATTTTCAGTGATGTGGGCGTTCTCTATTTGAACAAGTGGAATGGATTGGATAACGACGCACTGAAGGGACTCTCTCTCACTAGTACGCCCCCCTGTCGTTGCGTCGAATACTGCAGCGAACAACGCGCTGAACGCGCTGAAGCCTCCATGCTTGTAGGTCGCGCGCCGTCTGCGGAGCCCCGCGCCACGGCGTGAGTATAAACAAAGCTTGAAGCAGCCACAGGCACAGAAGCTGAGCCGAGGAAGGAGCAGAGTGAACGGCGCTCATGTTCTGCTGTGAGGCGTGAAGCTGGAGCACGCAGCCCGGAACCCGCCTCCCCTTCGCTGGGCTGGACCCGAGCAGCCAGCGCTCTGGACCGATGTCCTGGCCGAAATGTCCCGACACATATACATACGGAACAAGATAGGAGAGGGCATCCAGGCGCCCATCTTCCACGTGAGTCATCACTGTTTGTATTACACTTAAAATGTATATCAATATCAAAGAAAAGGAAAATTAATATTATTAATAATAAATACAAATCCTTGTTAAACAAGACAGGATACAGATTTTTCAGTCAGTGCTTAACATTTATTTATGTATGCTTTTAGTTTGTAGTATTTTTTGTTAGTTACTTTGCAGAGAAAAACAAAAGTGATTTAATAGGATATTTGGATGAAATAAAATGAAAAAGATATACAAAGATGATTACATAAAGTGGTAAAAACATAAATGTGCAGTGCTGTACTAAAGGCACCATTATAACTTTGTTGGTTGAGCAAAGTTTTATTTCTTTTTCTGGTCTGGTCTTTCCTGCTCTTATTAAATAATACAACCAGGAAGTAGAGAAAGTCAAACTTTTCCTTAGTAATCTTGCAAATTATGATTTCATGTTTGTCAAATTCTGTGAATGTTGCCATTTTTAATGCAATGAAACAAATAATCTGGTTGAGAACTTTGAAAGAATTACTTGAATTAGTAACACCTAAATTAATAAAGTTAATTCAAACTAACGTGAGTAAGTCTTCATATAATTTGGTAAATTTCCTTTCGGTAAATCTTTTTTTTCAGTTTGGAATGGTGTGAAGTTGATCTTATAATTATGTTTGCATATTCCAGTGAGTGTTAAAACTCATACAACGTGTAGCTGTTGAATGAATCTGTTTTCCTTTTTCTCAGCTACCATTTTTGACATAAATAACAGAACACAGATGTTACTTGAGACAGAGAGAGAGAGTCCTGGGATTGTTTGAGTGTAAGACACTAAATATTTAACACTTAAGAGACCTTCTGCCATGCTTCTGTCTTTAAGGACTGCATATATGCATATTTTCTGTATTTTCTGGTTATATTTGAATAAAAACAAGTTCAAAATGTATTAAAAATGGTCCTTATTGTATTGCTAAAACAACAAATTAAATGTTTTCCTCGAGACTTTTGCACAGTACTATAAAAGTTAATTGAATTATGATTGACATCTGAGACCATCATCATTTCCAACATTTTCTGACATTTCATGGACCAAACGACTAATAGAGAAAATAGATAAATTAATTGATCATGAAAATAATTGTTAGTTGCAGCCCTAAACAAACATTAAAACCATTTCTTGAAATATGAATTATAGATCCATTGGTGTTTCAACTGTCGTACTGTGACCTTAATGTTCTGCTTTGACTTTCTCCATCATGTTCTTTAATCATACACCTATTATCATGTTACTGTAGTCGTTTAAAAAACATGGTAATGAGTAAATACTGAAGGATATGAACTGCAAGAGTTGGTTTCGTTGAGTACGAACACTGATATCTTAATAAATACTAAAAAAGATGCCCCGGTCTAAGCCAAAAGTAAATACATAATAAAAGTGTAAGCAGATGTGTGACATGTGGTCTGTCTTTTCTAAGATTATTTAAGTGAAGCTGTCAGCTGATATAAACTGCAGTAAATTTCTCCTTCAGTATCTCTCCTCACTCCCTTTGCCTTTGGTCTGCATCAAGAGGCAAAAGTAAGACAGTGACCCAGATTAATGACCCCGTTTTTATGAATTCAGGGAAGTAGGTTCTGACTTTTTAACAGTGACATTGTCATTACCATGTGAGGCCCAAACAGAAATGGGGCAAGTCACTTGCAGATAATTAATTCAGCTCTCTGGAGATGTTCTCTGTGGGTATATTTGGATTTTTGGAAGAGAAAGAGAGAGAAAGTCAGGTGATATGGAAAAAGAGAGTATGCAGGGCGCAGGAGGGTGGGCTGAAAAGTTAATATGCTGTTTAAGGAGTTAATGTCCAAGCAATGAAACTTGCAATAAATTCAACCTTTTGTCACACAAACTGCATTCTTTACTTCCAGATAAACCCACATTTGATAGGTAATTAGTATGAGAGTCATTTTGAGATGAAAAATTGGTACGGTGGTGTTACCAAATATCTGCAGAAAAAGGGGTCAGCTCCCAAGGACATTCATGCTGCCATTGTTGCTACATTAGGGGATTATGCTCCAGTTTGATCAACTGTGCAATAGTGAGCTTTGAAAATGACCCAAGGTCTAGATGTCTACCACAGCCACCACCCAAGAATACATTGATCGTATTCACCACATGGTGATGGATTACAGACGTTTGACTGTTAATCAGATAGCCAATGCTGTAAGCAAGTCCCGAGAAGTATTAGACAACATTCTGCACAAGGATCTTGGCATGTCGAAGGTTTCCACTCGGTTGTTGCCACAGCTATTGACCCCTGATCAAAAGCACACCATGCTGGTCATGCAGGAGCACTTGGCACATTTTGAGGCAAATCCATCTTGTTTTCTTGAACGTTTGCTGACCTAGGATGAGTATTGAACACAGAATAAAAGACAACAATGGAGGACATGCAGCAGCTCATTAACTCCCTGCTCGGTTTGTGGCTGTTTGTCTCAACAAGACGTCAAGCTTTGTATGAGAAGAGACAGCAGAGGTGTTGATGTAATACTGGTTGTAAGGTGAGTGACTTTTTCCAGCTGACTGTCGTGGGAGGAGTTGGTCTAGATCAGGGGTCACCAACCTTTTTGAGTCAGAGAGCTACCTTAAGGGTAAAAAATAATATGGAGGGCTACCATATAATATTTTTTTGTTTGTTTACCATTTAAATGATTAATATTATGCATTCAACTGCATACACATTCCTTCCAGTGCTTACTCCTAACGATTACCAGTTTTTATAAACAATATCAAAGATATTTTACTGACAGATCATACGGATACATGCAAGTGAGGTGAAGTGAAGTGAGCCCGCGGGCACCGTATTGGCTGCCCGCGGGCTACCAGGTGCCCGCGGGCACCACGTTGGTGACCCCTGGTCTAGATCTACTCTGACCTTACTGTACCATTGAACTCTGGTATCCCAAGGGCAGAAACATTCTGTACCTGTAGGTACACATTTGGAGAATGTTCCCTCACTTTGGGCTTTGAGATGCCAGAAATGTACTTTTTGATTACCACGGAAACTACAGAGCAAATTAAATCAAAAGGAGCTTTTTGAGTGTAGGTGTAGAAACAGCCAATAGAAGCACTCACTCTCATGATCTTTCCCATCACATGATTAGACAGAGCCTCCTGTGAGTCTACATTATTTATCTGTAAAGTCCTTTTCATATCAACTGAGACAATGAGTACAGTCTAGGTCTGCAATTAACAATTATTTTCATAATTGATTAATCTGTCGATTTTCTTGATTAACCGATTAGTTGTTTGGTCCAATACATGGCACAAACCTTTTGAAAAATGTTGGTCAGTGTTTCTTTACTGCCCTCACATCTAGTTTCCTTCTCTTTGCAAGCTAGAAGGCAAGCAGCATGTGTGATGCAGGATTCAGTGATGACAAGATTTCTTTTTACTTGTTTATTGGATACATCACGTATGAACATGTAAAACTGAAACAACAGTGCAGCATAACCACCCTGTCTAGTTTAGCACACGTTAGCATTCAACTTACACTGTGCGCAACAGACCTGAAAATACAAAAATATACAGGCTTCATTAACCATAGCAATCCCATTACAAGTGTTCCCATTCTCAAATATATCATATAACATACCAACGGACGAATTATGTCCAAGGCGGCAGTAGTTAAGATAAAGTTAACTGCGTTTTTGGATCAGACTGATCACCAGACTGCTCTTCAGCTACGTTGGCTTTTCATATTGTCGACTGTGCATGTGCTGCACTTGGAACAATATTTCCTTTGAACCACCAGAGGGTGCCATGAACTTACAAACTAGTGCAGTGAACCATACCCAACTCAGGGCACCAGGACCTAGTTTAACTTGGGTTAATAGGGTATAATATGGGACCTTTAAGAGTTTAAACTTTACCACTTTACAGCTTCAGAACACATTTTAGGATGACGTGTTTTAGATTTGAGGAGGATCTTGGCCGTTTCTTAACATTTCCAGTCGTGCTGGGGCAGCATACCAGTTCAGTAAAGTTGGAAAGATATTCACAGATTCAAACTTCTGGAATCAATAAATCTGAAGTGAAACGTTTTCCAAACACAAATGATGCCTCTGTCCCACCGTAATAGCATAGACTATGAGCTACAAACCAAAACCCCGCTTTTTTTCCACATATAAGCCGTTCTCCGAACTCGACGGACAACATAGATATCCCACAGCCGGGCGAGTGCGCAGGGACCGTCTGCAAATTGCAACACGAGCAAGGCGCTGCAAACAAAAATCAACAACTCTACTGGTATACAGTATGTAGACTCCAAAATTCCTACACACACCAAGGGTCACTTAATGCTCATACTACAGATCTTTTGTGAAAATATGCCTTTTTAGTATTTTGGTGATTGTTTTATTTGTACTAATCAGTAGTATCTTCCTATATTAATCAATAACTATACAGTACAGAGACTCCAAAATCCCTACACACACCAAGGGTCTCCTCGTGCTCATACTACAGCAGCTGTTTTGTGAAAATGTGCCCTTTTAGAATTTTGTTAATTTTTTTTATTGGTATTGCTATTGGTATATGTATTAATCAGTAATATCTTCCTATATTAATCAATTACTCAACTGTTATACAGTATGGAGACTCCAAAATCACTTCACACATCTAGGGCCTATCTATCAACATATTACACCTGCTAATTATGGAATCACGGAAAAGTAACGGCTATACTTCCACTTCAAGACGGCTGTTTTAGGATTAACCAGGCTCGCCATTCCTGTCGATCGTTTACTCACTTGTGTTGTTGTGTGCATGCATGCTTTGGTTTGTGTCAAAAACACTTGCCCAACTCTACCTCTGACAGGCTTACAATGGAATTTTACTCTACCTCAGCCAATCATCATCACTTATACGGTTGTCTCATGCAGAAGATTAAATTAAATTTGACAGTAACAGTAACAGTATTATGATGATTGAAACGGTAATTAATTAGATTACTAGTTACTGAAAAAAGTAACCCCGTTGGTAACACTGTTTATTTCTAACGCTGTTACTCTCATCACTGGTTATAGCAGAATTTGATCATATTTATAGTCAATGAGATTGTTTCTAACACACGTAAATCTCCTTCATTTAACATTAAAAAGCAGAATAAATAAACCAGGTATTATCTGAAATAAAAAGTAATTGCTGCATTTTAAGCATGTAATTCTGATCATAAACAGTAGATGTTTAATTTTAGAGTGCATTTACAGTGTAATGTTACTCTCCTTTGAGAAGCACAAACAAACAAAGAAAACTTTTCATGAGCCCAGAGAAACAACCTGTGTACAGGTAGCTCAGTGGTAGAGCGAGTCGTCTTTCAACTGTGGGTTTGATACCTGGCTCCGCTAGTCTACATGCCAATGTATCCTTGGGCAAGACACCAAGTCGTTCCCAATGGCTGTGCTGGCAGTGTATGAATAGGTATGAAAGATTTGTGATTGATTGCTTTATAAATGTGTGAGTTGATGGGTGTCAGTGGGTGAATGGCAAAACACACTGATTTCTTTGGTGGCAAAATGCACCAAAAAAATTTGGTGCATTTTGTAGATAAGTTTTTTTTTCCTGCCGATTAAGGAGTTGTGTTCTCCTACAGGTGAACAGAGGAACCTACTCAAGGAGGAGTCGCCTCAAAAGGTCTGATGGCAGCACCACCTCCACCAGCTTCATCCTCAGACAGGTAGACACTAAACTGCTCAATTCAAGTCCTTCAACTTTAGGATTGTATAGAGGGGTAATTTGTTGCATTGACCTGGAGGGGCAGTTATGTGCTGCTAGTATATGATAAAATATTCTATCAAAAAAAGCCTGTTTGCCTTGTTAACTGTCAAATCGCATAAAACACATTTGCCTGATAAATTACATATTGATTTGCCTTTTGTAATCTTTTCAGGGGTTTTTTACAGACTCATTTTGCATCACAAATACATTATCAAATCAGACACTTTTATTTTGAAATTCGATTAAATATCAAACAAAAACCACTATTGCGATATAATGATACGATTCTCATTTTGCCCACTCCGACTGAACAGTTGTTTTTTTTATCCTTCAAAAGGTTTTTTCCTGACCAGACCACATTCATCATTTGAGTCTGATCCTTGCCTTAAAGGTGCTGTTGTTGATTCAGGGAAAGCAAACAACTTTACTTATACAGTCGAATGTGCACCTATCAGCAGTGGCATGCACAGACATTTGGAAGGGCAGGGGCGAAAACTGAAAGGGCACCTGGAGGGGCAGGCACCACTAGTACGTTTAAAGCAGGCATGTCCAAAGACAGCCCGGCTCTGGGGACTGAATTTCATGTGGCCGTATATATGGACCGTCACACTTTATTGTTTAAGTAATTTCTATCACAGAGATGGGCGTTTTCTATACAGCACTGAATATAATTTCCTCTTACACCCTTTGGGATACTGTCATGTTGGGGCGGTGGGGAACTTCATAACAGCACCCTTTTTGATTGGAAGTGCACCCATAGGAAACAAAGTTGAAAGGGAATCTTGCATCACTTTTCTCCACTAGAAAGGCACTCCTTCTTTTATTTGTGTTTTGTTTTAGGCCACATATGAACGGCAGCCAGTAGTACGAGGGAGTATTAGGGCCAACCCCCCCAAAAAAATGCGACACAAGAAAAAAAAAATAATTCAGACAAAAAAAAAAAAGTCTGGCAAAAAAAAAAAAGAAACAGCACAAAAAAAAAAATTCCGGCACAAAAGAAGAAAGAATTCCGGCACAAGAAAAAAAAAGTCCAATTAATTGGCCATGGCTGCCTCTATAGACGCGTTGATTAAACGGTACTTCAGAATCGGCTATAATAATAAGGAAATTCTCTCTCTTTTGGCTCATAAACACAGTGTGTGATAAGTATTAGGACGCTGAAGAGACTGTGTCGGAATTGGTTTGTTCAGGAGGATAAACCATACAAACTTGGAGGAGGTGGCCGCATTCATAAAACATTAAATAGCTGGAACGGGGCAGATGCAGGGGTACCGATGGTTGCACCTGCGTGCGATCCAGAGAGTGTATGTTGTATCACAAGATACAATAAGGCAACTGATCAAGTTGCTTGATCCTGTCGGTGTGGAGCTCAGACAGAAGCGGTGTGTGCTGTCATGGAGCCGTCAGTCGCTTGTTGCTTGTGGTACATGGTCAAGCCTCTGCAGTTTGTTTTTTTGCCTGTTTTTTTTTTGTTGTGACAGATTATTTATTTTTTTGCATGACTTTTTTTTGTGCCAGATTTTTTTTTTGTTTTCATGATTTTTTTTGTGCCAGATTTTTTTTTTTGCCTGATTTCCTCATGTTTTTACCACTCTAGAGAAGATCTGGGCGTATGTGGCCCTTACCCTCCCTGACTTGCCCGCATGAGTTAGACATTAGAAAATAAATGTAAATAGAGTGCGAAGAGATAAAATGAGTACTGAGAAGAATTTAGTTAAATTTAGTTAATTCTGTAGGAGTTTGCTTCTCATGTGGCCCCTTGGGGAAAATAATTGCCCTGCTCTCGAGGCTACTTTAGCATGCGTCTTGCGAATCAAGAGGGCACTTTCATGAATGGTTTAAATGAAGAAAGTAAAGCCCAATTTATACTTCTGCGTTAAGTGCTCTGCGTAGGTTACGCAGAGTCCTCTGCGTCGACGTAGAGCCTGTCGAAGAGCCTCTGCGTCGTCTCCGACTGCACAAAATATTTTTTAAGTGTCCGTCACTCCGTCAAGGGACAACGGAGACGGCAAGAGCTGCAATTGGTCCTCAGGACAGGCTGAGCGAAGCTGCTCTGTGCCGGCTCAAGTGTTGGGAAGATTACTTTGGAAATGTAGTTGGTTACAATTACAAGTTACCCTGTTGAAAATGTAATAGTAGTGTAATTATTTCAATTACTTTATAAAAGTAATGTAACTAATTACATTAGATTACATTTTGATTACTTTTCTTAATTTTGAATGAAATCTCTTTATTTTACATAATACATTTTAAGACCTACAGTGTGATAAACCTTTCAGCAGTACTTAAGACTATATAAAAACAACATAATAAAAGACTCTTTTTTTAACCATGTTATGAGTTTGACCTTAGGTCTGTACTGTGAAGGAGGCTCACTTCCTCACTAAATGGAGCGACAATGGGCTGATTTCAGCCAAGAGGAGCAGGTTGTTTTAATGGAGAGAGTATGAGCGATACAAAAAAGCCTGATCACAGCCTGAAGCAACAGTGTTGTTGCAAATATGACAAGAGGCTGATTTTAAACAGCGGCGCTTTTATAGCCGATGTTATGATTAAACTGGTCGGGACCAGGTTCTGCTCTGTCTGAATGAAGCGTTTTTTGTATTTCCAGCCCAGGAAAATCTTGTGCGCTGCCGACATTATCGCTGCTGAGTCTGACTGCCGCCGTACGGTTTGTCGGTTGAGTCGAATGACACATGACCAGAGAGAGCCAATCACAAGCGTCAGTTTTGGAAGGAGGATGTTGACTTGAAAAAAACTAAAAAAACAAACATGAATCCATGGGGAGGAAAAAACTGATAAATCCGAGCTTTTGTGGCGATTTTTTTTTCCAATGTAACTTAATTTGTAATCATTGAAATTTCCAAAAGCAACTGTAATTTAATTACATATTTTCTCCCAGTAATGTAACTGATTACAATTACGTACATTTTGTAATTAAAATTACGTAACGTCGTTACATGTAATTCGTTACTCCCCAACACTGGCCGGCTCACAGTGCGCACCCGAGCGTCCACAGACACGGAGCTGATCCCCGCCGATAACGTCGCTGCCAAACTATAAATACGTCATATCTTAACACACACAGCACATGTTTAGACTCTAAACGGCCAATTTCTCGCCTCAAATTATCTTAAAACTGCGTTCCGTCACACAGAAAAGTGAGAAACGGCCACTGTTTCAACAAGAAAGTCTTTCTCTCTCTTTCTTTCTCGGACGCCATTGCTCACTGTAGCCTGAAGCAGAACAACCTTGCGCAGCGACACCTACTGATCGGGCAGGAAATTGCAGCGTGTGTCCATCACCACGACGCAGAAGTATAAAGGCTCGAGGCGTCTCCGTGGTGACGCAGATGGATAACGCATTACGCAGTCGGAGAAGTATAATGTGGCCTTAAGGGTGTTTTCACACCTACAGCATTTGGCGCACACCAAACGTGGTACTTTGGTGTGCGCCAAATCAACCAGTTGCTTTCACATGTCCAGAGTTCTAAACGAACCAAAATAGAGTGTTTTGTTTCAGATCAGCAGTTCACATGCAGACACTGCCTTGGAATTATTATGTATGAACAAGTTCCAAAAAGCATCTGTCTGCTGCTACAGCTAGCATGTACAGTGCTTATGAGCTGTATGAAATAACTATTGTTTTTTTACAGTGCAGATGAAGATAGCAGCAGCACACTGAAAATTGGCACACTCTTAAGACCAGTCGTCCAAGCAATCAGATTCTGTATGTCGAAATTTGGAACAGTCATTAAAAAATAACTCCTTCTCTCAAAATGTAACCTTTCTGGAAATTGGGTTTAAAGATTGGAAATATTTATTTAGAAATAAAATCATGTAACTCTAAAGTTATTACTCATTTAATAGTTTACTTGATGACCACACCATATATTGAAAAAAAAAATCTGGTATTTTCTTACATTTACTTCACTTAATTGGGATTATAATTAAAAGGTTAAAGGATAATTAGGATAATTGAGAATTCTTGTTTTGAGAGTATCTTAAACTAAAATCACAATTTATAAATGTTTACATGCAGAATTTCTTTTTTTCAGATCTGTCATAGTATTGTTCAACCATCCAAGATCTTAATGGGATTCAACTCTAGTCTACAAGATAACAGTGATCTACCAACAATCAGTAAAATGTGTCTGTACCTACTTTGTCTTCACTCTTCTCAAATAACTGGACATTATGTTAAGTAAGACAATCAAACTATTATTATTAAATTTCAGAAATATTACATTAAAAACAAACAAAAAAAAGATAATGACAGATTGCTCAGCACATGATACTTTTTTAATATTATGCCCAACCTGCAACTATTGATCAGGTTGATTTTCACACACACAGGCAACATAAGGCCCTGGGGCCAGATCCAGTACACATATCTGGTCTGTGACAGAATCAATGATGACAGTATCAGAGCTAAGATACAGGAAGAAACAGATTGCCTCAGAATCTTGTGTTTTGACTAAGAGATCTAAATATTATTTTATAAGTGTTCAAAGTCTGATATGGTCAGGATCTGTGGAGCGTGATACAAACCGACTGCAAAAACATCTCGTGTTCGCACATTCATATTAACAGCATTTAAAACAGACCTTTATTTTGAAGTAGTCACATGAAAGGAAATCTATCAGTTAATTACAGCATTTTTACTTTTAAAATATAAATGCTGTGCACGTTGTATTTAGAAATGTGATTATTATGTTTATATTTTGAAATAGTCACATGATTTTCCTGGAAGTGTGAGAAAGACTTCCGCAGCTTTTTATATTGAGACATTTAATCACAGATCCATAATAATAAAATAACCAAAAGTTTTGGAAAAACTACAATGGTTGGTGTAGTCATGGTTGTGCTGTTGCCTATGCAGCAAAAAGACCTTGGTTCATGACCTGGTCGGAACAAGGGCCTTTCTTCATGGAGTTTGCACCAAAACCCACGCACATTATGAGTCTGCCCATGTGTGCGTGGGTTTCCTCCACATTATCCAGCTTCCTCCCACAGTGGCTGTACCCTGCCTTTTGCCCTATGTCAGCTGGGATTGGCACCAGCAGCCTCGCGACCCTCATGTGGAGGATAAAGCGTGAGACTATGAATTAATAAGCACCAGATAAAGGGGATGTGTTACAATGTGCCAGAATTCTGATTTTTCTAAGAATTCCGAGCTTATTATATGTGATTACATCCAGAGTGGTGAAGTCAAGTTAATATGACAGAATTCTGATTAAAACGGAATTATCAGAATTCTGACCTTAATTTCAATCGGAAAATTACAGAATACTAGATTAAAGTCAGGAGAGTGAGATTATAATAAGAAATCTGATGAATGTCAAACTCTGACATTAGTGTCAATATTGTGATGAATGTCAGACTCTGTTAAAGTCAGAATTCTGAGATCATAGAATTCTGTATATATATACATATATATATATATATTTGAATGTATGCACTGTACATTTAATTTCTGCTCTTTAGAGGATAAATCAGCAGAGTGAGGATGAGAGGTAACAGGGAAATGGAGGATGCTGCTCCCCTATTTTACTCCTCCATCCCCCTCCCCCACTGCCTCCCACACTAAAAAAAAAAAAAAATCAAGGAGAGCGCTCATCCAAGCTGAGTGGATGGCCCAGTCAGCCAATCAGCTCCTTGCACATCGGCTCTGTCATCAGGCTTAGATATTGAGGAAGGATCCGCTGCTCTGACGCTGCTGCTGCTGCTTCTCTCACTGTGTATATGTATATGCATGCGTCTGTGTGGGTGTGTGTGGAGTTATATATATGTGTGTGTATGTATGTGTGTGTGTAAGCCTGATGAAATGCCAGGATTGGGCTACCTCCAGGGAGAGCCTCTCCATCCTATAATGTGAGGCGGCCAGCAGCACTGTGGGGATCAGGGAGAAGCTGCATCCATCAAGCTACGGGCCTCTGGAGGACCAGGCGTGATCCAACGGGAGGGCGGATTTAAAAAAAAAAAAAAAAAAGAGAGGAGAGAAGCCATTGTCGTCATCCATCCGTTTTTCACTCTGTGAGCCTCCTTTCTCCTCCACCTCCACTCTTCTTTATTTCCCCATTCTTCATTCATTCCTCATTCTTCTAAAGGCTCTCGTTGGAATATCAAACCTCCATGTATGACAATTTGTACCTGCATGGATTTGAAGACTCGGAAGCGGTGAGTGTCTGGATCTGAGTGTATATGTGTTAATCCGCTTTTGTGCCCTGCTTCTGCTGCTGTTTTTATTGATGGAAGTAGCTGAAAGAGGCCTTTAATGGGTTAGCCAACAGTACACCGAAGCGTGATCATGGGCTGTACTTGGTTGGAAGGGGGGTTGGGTCAGTGGGTGTTGGTGAGAGAGAGATCGAGAGAGAGAGAGAGTGTGTATATGTGCCCACATGAGGCAGGTGTCTTCCGTTGTGTGACATTCACATAATGTCTGTATATCTATTTCTCTGATATGTGTATGTGGCTGCAGTGTGCTGATGCCATCAGGAAACCACCAGAGTCAGGAGGAGCCATTTAGTTGTTAGCTCTTAGTGAAGCGATGGACTGAGCCCTGATTCAAAGAGGGAGATGGAACTCTGTTATAATTACATGTGTCTTTCCCCTAAAGGCCCATAACACCCACATCTCATCACATTTCAACATTTATCAAACGTGTAGCAGGGTATTTTTCACCGCATGATGTGCAGGCTCTGCCAAGGCTCAGCGAAAAACATGCATCATGATGTCATTAGGTGGATTCTGATGCTGATGAGTCACATGCCAAAGCTACTCCATTGGATAAAGACTCGGATGCAACCTCAAAGCCTCCACACTGACACGAGATGTGATGCTCACAGCGACATTTCTGCCAGTCAAGTTTTAACTGTGAGAGACGGACAAGGAAAATACTAAAAAATACAAATGGAAAATAAACTATTTCCACAGGGCAACAAAATTCATAATTTTGTAACACAGGCTCTTTCATATACTGCAAACCTCTAGTAAGCTCAGATAACCTTGATGACATCATAGTGACTTCATCGTGTGTTTTTTTGTGCTGCTCCAGATCAACTATTGCTCCTCATGTTGTGTAAGCTGAATTTGGTGTGTAAAAATAGTGGCGTGACACACAACAAATCAAACACATCATGTTTCCTCCTTCATATCAGCATTTTTTAACAAAGTCCTCATTTGAGTTTCCTGGACACATCACTTTATGATTACATCCAGGGTGCTGAAGTCAGGTCCCTGCATCTGCTGGCTTGTAAAAAACAGCGAAAAGTGCTTAGGTATGATGACTAGCTTGATTGATCGTCTTGAGACTAATGGACTTCCTTAATTGAATCATCATCAGTGGCTGATTGCTTAGATCGACACAGCAAAACGAAGCCCGGTTGGTCCACTTATGTCCAAGCAACACAAAAAAGGGGCTGTTGAATTACTAGAAGTGTCTATGTTTGAAAGGATGAACTGTCCTCACAGAAAGGGACAGACACATGATAAAAATGTGAGCTTATATAAGCTCCTTCGTGGTTACAGTAGTGCAGGTTAAATGCAATACATTCAGAAATCAGAGATTTTAAATTAAAAACACAATTTACAAAAGTAAATATAATGTTGTACTGAATCATCAGATCTTTTGACCCATGTGTAGAATTGTAGGCTACTATGACATTTTTTATTGTTTTTACAACTTTAAACTTTGTTGTTCAGGCTAAAATTTATCAGAAGTTGGAACTGGGAGTGATGTAGTACACCGTGTTCCAGTTGAAAAAAACATGGACGCAAACACTCCTCTACATGGTATTTTTCATGCTTTTTTAAAAACGGAAATGTTAAAAAGTCTTGTGCTGTAAGTGTTGTTTGGCTTAAAATTCTGAATTTGTGGATTCATTTTGAAAGAACATGGTCACAGTATTGTAATACACACAATTAAGGCTGTTGATTAGTTACAGTGCAGTACGAAAATGACACATATACAACACTGGTTTGAAACAACAACCGAACAAAGAAAAAACAAGTTTTATCCCATGACTAAGCAACTTGAACGCCTCAATGTCATTGTTACCATGGCTACCAGAAGTTATTAAACCATAAAGTCTACTGATCATAAATAACATCACTTATATACACTGACAATGCTGTGCTGTCCAAATGCTCAGGGTTGGGATGGACTGTCATTTTCATGAGGTGATTTCACGAGATGGGTCAGAGGGCATAAAAAGTGTCTTCCTCCTCTTTCTCTTGTAAATGAAGAATTGCCTAAAAGCATGATGTTGGCTGTGTGTGGTCATACAAACTGCTGACTGCAGAGGAAGTGCTCCTGGCAACTCTTCTTCACATTATCATCATTTTACCTGCTCCACATTCACAGTGCCAAACCACCACTCACGACTTGGCACAGGTCGATGTGAACCACGCACTTGAAGTCTTTTATAATGTAACGTAACATCTTATCGTTTGGGTGCATCTGTCCCGGGATTTCTGACTTTTGTTGAGTGCATTTTTAGCATCTAGTGCAGTGCCCGTAGGAAGTATATGCTGTGGAAATCCAGAGCGAATTGGGTTACTGATAGTGTATTCCTGGCGTGACTATCACCAAAGTCAGACCTATGCACCTATCCACACAATTAGACATGAGGTGGAGCTCCCCTGAAACTTGTCCCCTTGGAAACAGTGAAGTGCTGCGATACACGTCCTACGTAAATGAATTCAAAATTCTTCAACTGTCGAGCTATTAGGGCTA
The DNA here is from genome assembly GCF_963457635.1 of Microchirus variegatus. Taxonomy (NCBI): domain Eukaryota; kingdom Metazoa; phylum Chordata; class Actinopteri; order Pleuronectiformes; family Soleidae; genus Microchirus; species Microchirus variegatus. The sequence continues at coordinate 26,068,564 of NC_139802.1, read as the reverse complement.
ATGAAAACTGTCGGGCTAGGCTATGACACAAATATCGTTTATTACCAGTAGTCAATTGTCTACATTATCGGAGGGTATTTCACCAATATAAAGAGAGCAGTAGGCTATTCGCGACCTGTAGAACCACATCCATTGTGGCCACATCCATGCATTTTTAAAGGACTCACTCTTATCACAATAAAATACTCATCAGTCCTTAAAGTTATGAGCTTGTACACAATGTCTGTACAATAAACACATATTAATCCTGTCGGCGCCCCTGCATGGTGTAGAGTGATAAATCAACAAAAATTTAGATGAAAATGAAAATCAAGGATGCGCACCATCAAGCCATGCTCAACTCATATCCAAAATCTTAGGTGGATCTGACTGAGGGTCAGCGAGATATGCCCGTCACAGTCGCACACAGACACAACTTGCTTACCCGCTCGACAGATAGACTAGTGCAGTGTACTCATTATCAAGTTATAATTATTTTTGTATGTTTTGTTTGTCTTTTATTTACAGACTCATTTTGCATCATGGATATATTTAATTGTGCACTATTGAACAAACTAGGCATTTAGTTGCCCCCTGCTCACCTGAGTTTTAGACCCCTGCTTTAAGATGTGGTAGAAACTGTATTCTGTAATTCTAAACTGCGTTTGAAAGATGTTGTCATTTTAAAACTCACAGCCCAACCCTAGTTTGTTTAAAGGGCCCATATTGTGCAAAATCAACTTTTTAATCATTTTAGTACTGATATTTGGGACTCAGGGGGCCATACCAGTCCCCAAAATGTGAAAAAACAAGACTCAGTCATGTTTTAGTGGTTCCACTTTGTGTAAGTATAGGCGATAAAACACGCGATGCTTTAACCTCCCTCGGAATGACGACATAGCGACACATTTCACCGTGAATATTGGCACCCTGCCAGGCAGAGTACTTCACAGCTCCACCGTAGCTCCTCCTTGTCCCTGTGAAATACAGAGTGCAGGCGAGGGAGGAAGAGTGGCTGCACAGCTGAGCACAGTGTTTTACACAAACTTCCAGCCTCAGAGGATTTATGTGTCCAGTGGATATATTTTATTTATGGAAAAAATGTTCACAAGCTTCACAAGCCCTTTGTTGTTGATCGTGTATGTACGAAAAACACCTTGAACGCACCAGTTACGTGCCTGCAGTTAGCGAGTGACATGTGTGGATCAATAATATGAAGAGCACGCGTTTGAAAGCACTGCAGAAAGATGTAGATGTTGTCCTACATTTCAACTAAACCAAAGGCTTCCTTTCTGTCGTGTTTCCACGTTCTCTGCTCATTATTGATCCACACACGTAATTTTCAGCCGCAGTAACACTGGTGCATTCAAGGTCTTTTTCTAGCGTAGGAATTTACAGACACACCGTGCCGCGCGGCGCATTAATCGTTTTTCTTCGATTCAAATGTTTTTATGATCGCGAAAAGCCAAAATCGTGGTCACTCTATGCATTACGGTGAAACTCAGTAACAACGGGTATACGGACATTACTATGGGGTATATGGAGCGGGGGTTGGGACGACGGTGCATGACAAAAAAAAAAAAAAAAAAATCTTGGCCTGACTATTTTTTGGTTTTAAAAAAGTAAGTGACTAGATTTACAAGCTAGTTTTAAAAATGCTAGCCAAGCAATATCAGCTTGAAACAATTATTATTATTTTTTTAATCAATATAGGAATACTTGACTTATTCCTCATGGGGCTGTTTTTGCAGTGTAACAGATGCATTTATTGTTTTTATTCATTATTTAATTATTGTGCTGTATTCGCTGGTTGATACACCTAATCATATACAAAGAGTGTCAGAGGTGTGAGAGGTACAAAAGAGGTACAAGTAAGAATATAATGTAAGAATCGTGTCTGTTCTTCAGGGCTCAGCTGATTCATATACTAGTAGACCATCAGACTCAGATGTCTCTCTGGAGGAGGAGCGGGAGGTCCAGGCTCAGGTCCAGAGCCAGAGCCAGAGCCAGAGCCCCAGCCAGAGCCAAGGACCGGGACAGAGCCGTCAGGAGAGGGAGCAGCAGGCCACCATTCAACTGGAGAGAGCTAAGGTAGCAATCTATTGGGGGGGGGGGGGCACTACTACGATAACTATAGTAGTGGCATGGTGTGTTAGCCTAGAACTCTAGAAGCCCCTACCGGCAGCAAATGTAATTTGGCTGGCGGGGCAGTCTAGCTACGCTCCATTGAGCTTAGGAGTTGAGAAATCGAGAAACGGACGGCCCAATCACATCGTGGTAGGCGGGCTTAACGTTATGACGACCATAACAGCTTAGGTTAGAGCGTTTGAAAACAGGGGTAGTACATGTAAACCATGTTATCAAATGATGTTGCTGCCGGCAAAACTAGTTGGAAACATGCCTGTAATGAAAACCAGGCTATTGTACACTGTCACATGATATTACAATATATGTAACAATACAGCTCACGGTCTCTTTTATCTGCACGACCTTCTGCTGCGGAGGCTTCCACGTCCTTTTCGCCCTCCACCCATTTCCAGTACACCGGCAAGTCGCGATCTAGTCTCGAAAAAACGGTGAGACACCGCTGACAAAGTCGTTTTGACTTTGCCGGTGTGTCACCTATCGCCACTCCAACATGTTGTAATCTCTCTGCAACAGTTTATTTTTTCTTCTGTCTTTGAAAGATGTTTGTTGAATGTGCAATGACGCCCGAAATCTTCAAATTCCTTTCACAAAAACGGCAACAGTCGTTGATCTCCATTACAACATTTGATTTACGACATGTCTTCACCAAACTTCACAACAGCACATAAACACAGAGCACTCCCACACCTCATTTTTCCGTCATTCTGACTTCGTCACCTCCTTCGTTGCTCTGATTGGTTGTAGCGCTATCCTATTGCGTGGAGAGGGAATTTGAAAGACAAGCGGTTATCCGACCCCTCCGATTGAGCCCTGCCTATGGAGAGTTCCCAGACCCTACATCTTGATGTGGGTCTGGCTCGTCAGGCTAATGGTGTGTAGATCTTTTGGCTTTTATTTTGAAGGTAAGATCAGATGTGGTTGCTGTGTTACGCAATGAACCGTTGCCTTCTATTCAAATGACAAAAGCTCCATGTTAATAGCACATTTTTGCTATTTAATGTAGTATTCTGGCGCTTTTGCAAATTGCTTCAGTTTGTACGATAATATTTGTCAAAATACAATCATTTAAAAGTCACAGTATGATAATTCTGTATTTTCCATCTGGAAACACCGATCCGCTTTGTCTCTCCTCCTTTCTGGGGCTTTATGTTCAAGGCCTTTTTTGTTCTATCTATTGATCTTTATGCAATGGGTTCAACACAATCTAAAATTATTATTAAAATTCGGTTCAGCATAGTCTAACATAATGGGAGTGGGGGTGTCAAACATACGGCCCGCGGGCAAGAACCGGCCCACCAAACAGTCCAATCTGGCCCCAAGGATGAATTTGTTAAAATTATTAAAAAAAAAAAAAAAACATATTTGTCAGATACCTGTGACTAAATGTTTTGAGCCTTTGTAGATCAACTGTGATCTGTAAGTTGTTATGCACATGTGTAAATGGTAACCTTTTGCATAATATTGCTGAAATGTATTATTTTTTCAAGAAATTAAAACAAGATACTTCACTAAATGTAAAAAAAAAATGGAGATCTTGTTTATAGGTTATCATGCTATTATTTTATGTGACCCCTGAACTAAAATGAGTGTGACACCCCTGAGTTAAAGGAATTGAATATACTTGGCCAAGGAAAACAGAGGCAACATCAAGACAGGCATGTACATGGCCTGATGCACCTTAATTATTATTAGATTAGTCCTGAATATCAGGGTTTCTCAATCCTGGTTCTGAGGACTAAAGGCTAAGGTAAAGGCTGATCAAGGGATTTGAATTCCCTTCAGATTACTCACCGAGTGCCTTTTATTGATCACGTAGGCCAAACCAGTGGCATTTGCTGTAAGGACCAATGTCAGCTACTGTGGTGCACTGGATGAGGATGTTCCAGTTCCAGCCACTGCCATCTCCTTCGATGCCAAGGATTTCCTCCATATAAAAGAGGTATGTGAATAGTTTGTCGTCAAACATAACACCTGCTGCATGTCCAGCAGCCAAAATATTTTTTCCTTGTACGTTAGTAATCTCCCCTTTGACGTTATGCTGCTCAGAAGTTCAACAATGACTGGTGGATAGGTCGGTTAGTGAAGGAGGGCTGCGAGATCGGCTTCATCCCCAGTCCTCTGAAGCTTGAGAACATCCGGCTCCAGCAGGAGCAAAAGAGAGGACGAGTTCAAGGGTAAGTAACAACAGCACATTATAGTTCTAGTCATATGCTGTGTAGTTAATGGAAACACAAACAAATAGGGAGGTAAAATCAGATGAAACTATGGACATAATAATCAGCTGAACTGGTTCATTATAAGATGTTAGTGAGATATACCATATGACTATTTCTTAAGCTTCATATTATATGTTAATTTTCAAAACCTGAGCCTGTTCCTTTAAAGGAGCTATATTTATATTTTTGTAAAACTGTAGGCCACACAATGGCGCTGTTGCCTATGCAGCAAAAAGACCCGGTCAGAACAAGGGCTTTTGGAGTTTTCATGTTCTCCAGTTTCCTCCCACAGTGCAAACAAATATGCAGAGGTTAATTGGAGACTCTAAATTGGCCATAGGTGTAAGTGTGAGAGTGAATGGTTGTCTCTCTCAGTGTGGGCCTGCAATGGACTGGCGAGCTGTCCAGGGTGTACCCTGCCTTTTGCCCTATCTCAGCTGGGATTGGCACCAAGGGCCCTGCAACACATCGTGTGGAGGATAAGACTCTTGTGGGTTGCCAGGTGTTTCCAAAAGATGGCAACATGGCTTACACTTATAGGTTTTTCAACTTCTGACAACAAAAATGCAGAATCTGTTATAATTGGCCGATTAATAAATAGTCCAATGATTGTTAAAAAATGGCAAATATATTGATCGTACCGATTAATCTGGCTCCCCCTCAATGTCAGCTCTGAGCAGCAGCAAAGAACTCTCACATAATAAGGCAACAATAACGGACTGTAAAACCATTATGTATGTTAGGGTGCATGATATTTACTGGTATTATGTCGACCAATAGTGGGTTTAAAATATATCCAATAAATGTATTACCAGACACAGATCCCCTGATATGATCAACCACGATCGGTAAAAATAACAGTTGCAATTTTGCCATTGATTGGACAAACGTGCGAAAAAAAGTGTCCGGTGTGCAAAGGCCTTTATTCTTATGTTATCGTTCCTTTTAGTTATTATTCTTATAAAATAAAATACACCAACTGACTGGGCTTTATTTTCTTCATACATTATAATCATCAGCTAATCTTACATAGCACCATTTCCTTTAAACATGGCTTTCAAAATAAGAGCCACTGACTTTGGCTTTCTACTATTTCCTGTGTAAATCTTTTGCCATGATGCTTGGCAATAATAAAAATAAATATAAATCTTACAGTTGTTATAAAATAAGATACACATTTTTATGATATAGTTAATTATATTAATTATATTAGTTAATTAGTTATTATCTTAGTCTATTAGTTAGCTAACTAATTAAACAACTTCATTTTTTAACTTATTTGTTTTAGTTTTTATTATAATCTTCCAGTCTTGCTGTTTTATTTCATAGTAATCCCATTTGACTCAAGCACTTCAGCATTTCACTTACTAGTTAGATTTTTCTTTTGTGGCAGTGAGCCGCTCAGATGAGGAGAGGTCTGAACCCCATTAACCAGGACAGTATTTTCACTGTAGCTTTAAACTAAGGTCTGTCTGTGAGAGACGCTGCTGTCCAACAAATATCTGACATTTAGAGAGAAACTTCAAATTTAAAGGAAATGACGAATGAAAAAGATAGGTGTTGTTTTTCTGCATAGCTTTTATTGTCAATGTAGGGAAACAAACATGTGTATACATTATTTATACTCGGGATGAGTATTTGATTATTCACTACAGTTACAGTGTTTATTCAAGATATATTAAAAATATATAAATTAAATCTACAAATCTAAATGACTACCTAATGTGTGGTACATTGTGTCCCACAAGGTGGCGTCAGCAGCAAGCATTTAGTTCTTGGACTTTGTGTGTGTTTTCAGAAGTGATGAAATTTACGAGCTGTCTTGAATACATCTTGAAGTCGCTTCTCTAAGTTCAACACACTGTAGATTAGAGTTTAGAATCTCTGTCTGAGCCCAAACCCAAACGCCTTTCCTCGGCCCTGACGGACCAGGCTTGTGATCATGTTGGCCAAAAGGTCTGAACTGACAGCCCTAAAAAGTAAAATGTTATCACCCAGTGGTTTAGGCAAAAAATGCCTAATTAATACATTAGTTGAACATGGTGCGTTGTAAAATGTGAAGCTAGAGAAAGCACTCAAAGAGTACAAACCTCAACCAAGGCTTCTCAGTTCCTGAATCCAAATCATCACCAAAAATCTAATAATTTCTTCCTTGTGCCATAATCTATATTTGCAGATCATTAAATCAAAGCATTTTGTCTACTTTTTGAGTTATACTGCTCAGCAAACAGTAATACATTTAAACTCTATTATTAATTCTGATCACTTCCTTCTGTTGCAGTAATTACATAAAATGTTTGAATTTAATAGATGAACTTATCAAAATATGAATTATTATCCTAACTTATTATAATAAATAATTTTATTATTTATTTTCTTGAAAAAAAACAGAACTGTTCCTGTTTGCATCAGTTCATGTCTGTTAAGAATAATTTCATTCCCACTGTGTGAGAAGTTTAGACATAGGGCAAATGCTATTTAACTAATTTGATACCAATATATATTGCAATATATGTCTGTAAAGCAGGGCAATATGGCATATAAATAATATATGGCTATTTTTAGGATATATCCCAATGCACAATATACATCGAGATATAAAGCTCCACACGAGTTGTTTCTCTGGGCTCATGAGAAGTTTTCTTTTGAGATGTTTGTGCTTCTCAAAGGAGAGCGATAATACACTGTAAATACAGTCTAATAAAAAATATATAAATATCCACTGTTTATGATCCATATTACATGATCTTAAAATACAGTTTTTACCTGGTTTATTTCTTTGGCTTTTTAATGTTCAAGGATTTTTAGGAAAAGTCATCACAGATACAGTACCTTATCACGATATGATGCAAATCTAAGAAAATGTCACAATAAAGATATTGATATATTGCCCTTCTTAGACAAATTAATTATGTTATTTTAATAAAGCTTTTACTGTTTATAAATGATTTTTGTTCTTTAGGAGCTAATTTAGTTCAAAATGAAAAATCTAAAATTTAACTCCTGATTATGATCCTCTGTAACTGATTGGCTCCTTGTCGGTTAGACTAATAATCTGAAATAATAGGTAGTATGAACTAGAATTATGATGATTTATTTATGTTTTACACCTTTCCTTTGCAGTGATTGATCATTTTAGGCCTTTTAAAGTGCTCTGTCATTTGCCACATTAATACCACGGTGTGTTTCTTTCTTTCCTCTCTTTTTTATTCCCTCTTGTCTTTTCCAGTAAGTCTGGAGGGAACTCTTCTTCCAGTGTAGAGGATGAGGTATCTGCCTCTATCCGACCACTCATTTCATCAGCAGGTGAGAGCATCAGACAAAGGGAGAGGGATGTTAGCAGCCAGCTTAGAGCCACAACAGCACATAGAGTATAAGCCTCTCAAAAACCATCCCATGTTTCTGTGTAGAGCATAAGTTCACTGCCGTTCAGAGTTGTTTGGTACATTTTCCCATCATCCTCCTCTTCCTCCAGTTGAGGACTGCAGGCGCTCTGAGACTGGAGCTTACCACAGTGTGAACCCAACGTCAAGACTATGAACCCCCCTCTGAAGTGCACTCATGTGATATTGTGAATATAACCATAGGACAATAATAACACTTTTCACATGCTATAATAATATGATATCATTATTATTGCTTCACTTTAATAGGATTGTGATGAAATACAGTGTGTGGCCTCCTCGTTGCCAGCAGCTACTGACAATGCTGTCCCTGTCTTCTCTCCCTCCTACAGGAAAGCAGAAACAGAAAGTGGTAAGTTGGTGACCAGTTGGTAAAACCACCTTGTTTACCATCTACGAGAATGTTGTTGTTGCTGCTGCTTCTGATGCTATCATGAAATGACAGAAACACAAAAATTCTGACACTTTTTTTGCTCCGAGAGAACGTTCCTCATGTCATAACCTGGAGCCCAAAATACTTCAGCCCACTGAAGTTGCCAAAATCATCACCATTTTGATGTTAAGGACACATAAGAGAGCAATTATCGCACTGTTTATATGAAAAACAATTGCATGGAGGCTCCAGTTATGTAATTAAAGACAGGCAATAATAATAAATACAGTAAGTAATTTTGCTCATGTTTTTTTAAACTATGTATGTAGTATTACCACTTAGACATGGTGTGCTGTTATATCTAACTGTGGTATTATGTGAATGGGTTAACGTAGTTAGTCATATTCGTCCATCTATGTTGCAAATAATTGGCTTTGAACCGACTGTATGTCTGAAGTCATTTGATATAATAGTGAGTTTTACATTTCATACATTGTGTATCAACAATTGTTCATTCATTATCATTTGCCACATGTAACAACATGGGGATATATCAGGGTTTGTGACTGTGGTTTAATGTTTCACTGTGCTTGTAAATCAGCTCATTATAAGTTGGCCGCTTCTGATTGAAATATGTTCACACTGACAGATGGAGCACATCCCCCCATATGACGTGGTTCCCTCTATGAGGCCTGTGGTGCTGGTGGGACCCTCACTCAAGGGTTATGAGGTGAGCTACCAGTACAATATTTTTTTTTTTATTGAAGACATTATAAATATCACATAGATTCTCGGTGTTACTGGTGAAAAAACACAGCAAAGTTGACAAGTTGTGGCCATCTTTCCTTCTCTCACCCAAAATAGCTCCGTGTTGACGCAGTTAATAGTGAGTGTGTCAGCATCATCGCCCACGTAACATATCAGACTGCAGCCAGACTAATGAGTCAAAGTCAAAGAGGTCACATGGAAATATGTTGTAGATTTGAGCTATTCTGGAAAAAATTTCCGCATTTAATTGGTTTCCCTGCTTTTTTAAATGTAAAATATTAGTGTCAGTGTGTCATACTGTGTTCGTTATGAGAGACAACAGCAATTAGTCATTATTGGAAGATAAACTGTGCTTAAACTCAATGAGGAACAACATAGTGTATAATAACATTTAAAAAAATAAATACAATTACACAGTGCTGAATAGTTGATAACAATGTTTCCCAAACTTTCTATTTATGGCTTAGAATCAGGATATATAGCTTAGCTTGAAGACATTCACTCAGTCACTGACAGAGAACACGGGGAAACAAACAACTTAAGAAGGGAAGAAGGAAGTGGGGCCAGGTGCTGACAATCAGGGAATTAACCATTACCAAACACTCAGGGAAATTAGGACAACATGAAGGCAGCGACAAAAAAACAGAAAGGGAACTCTCACCAAAATAAAACAGGAAATGACAAAAATGTGACTCCCAAAACAAAACTCAACTAACATCTGCCGATGTTATATAAATAAATATAATATAAATTGTGACATGAGAAAATTTGTGCATAATTTAGATAATTGGAATTGTGTGGGCCATGAAAGGTCATTAATTATAAATAAATAAGTATGTTTTTAAAATCAAGTGTTATATTTGTAAATTGCTGTAAAATAAAATATGGACAATATATTTTAAGAAATACTAAATAGAAATAAAACAAAGCCATGTATATACCAATACTGTGACACTTTATGTATTGGTATCCATACAGGCCTAACATTTCAGGATTCACACTCAATGTTATTTTGTTGATTTTATTTTGTTAATTGTTATTTATGATGATGCATAATTACGCACATTATATAGAACGAGCACCTTGATGTATGCTTTAAGTAAAGTGAAGTTCATATGGATCTTTCTATAATGCAGCATACCTCATCATAATTTTTCATTCTTGGTGTTAAGTAACACACATTTGCATGCATGTAAAAGAATATATGCTGCATCATAAGTCATTATGTAAGATTGTAAAATATAGAGAATTACATTAAGATTTGTCTGCTTTAGGAATATAACATTAAAGCCAGTTTTAAAACTGTATATTCTCTTTGTCTTTCCAGGTAACAGACATGATGCAAAAAGCCCTGTTTGACTTCCTCAAGCACAGATTTGATGGCAGGTGAGACAGTTTGTGTCTGTGATGACCATTCAGATGTCTCTTTTCATTAACTTGCACATTTTATTTTGAAGGGATGTTTTGACTTTTTTGTGTCTGATATCTACTGAGGTGAAGATGTTAACAGCACATTTAAAATGTAATTATCCAACTTTGTAAAAAAATATTATTCTCCCATAAAGAAGAAACAGCCCAGGCAACATGACTCGGGTAAAATGCTGCTAATTTTATTTACATTTTTACTGCCTGTGCATAGTCAATCATGCGATATATATAGGATTTTTGGATTGTATTGGATTATTGTATTGGCTGATACAAAAGTAACATCAGATTCCAGTAATTTATGTACAGTGAATGAATCTTGGATTGTGAAATATTATGAAATATATATATTATTTTTTCAGGATATCAATAACACGTGTCACAGCAGATATATCATTAGCCAAGAGGTCAGTTCTCAACAACCCCAGTAAAAGAGCCATCATTGAGAGGTCCAACACTCGCTCCAGCTTAGGTAAGCATTAAAGATGTGTCATATGTCATTGAGCAGAGGAACACTGCTCTTCATTCTGAATGTAAAACTTTATTCAATTTTCAGTGTATGGATGGATAAAAAACAGATTGTTTTGAAAAACTGAAAATGTTAATTTCTCCTAAGTGAAGTGTCTAATTCTCTCCGTTGAAGCCACATACGTGACGTCACAGAGAAAAGCAGAAAAACTGCACACTGAAAAAAGATTCCACTGATATTGATTTTTCAGGCCGGATATCAATGAGCAATTAATGAGGCCAATAAACAGATACTTGGAACCAATATGCATTTACAGGAATAATTACAAATACCAGGGCAGCAACTAACAACTATTTTGATAGTCGACTAGTCATTGATAATTTAAATGATTAGTCAACTAATGGGATCATACTGTAAATCACACAATTACTCAATGGCTCACTTTAGCCATTTAAAAAGCTTAATATCTTACCAAGTCGTGTCCACATTGTCCAGAACTCCAGCATTTGTCCCCTTCAAATGCTTGTGCATAACTGATGAGCTCGGCTTTGCAAATTTTACACATTATATTTTTCCCTTGGTGTGTTGTGTCCAAATACTCCCATAGCATAGAAAGTGAGATGTTTCACATGGTTTCACATCGATTTTTGTCAACAGCATTGACTTGCAGCCCAATCTTGAATCTGAAATTTTTTAATGAATTCTGTTAAGCAGTAAGAGACTCCAGCCACAGTAAGGCACTTTGTAGAGAATGTTATATATATTATAAAATGCCTCATATTGGCCCTTGAAAATCAACTCCTACTCTGAAAGCTTAAATCAAAACAAAAATGAATTGTGATAACATTTGATGTTTTCTTAACAGCGGAGGTGCAGAGTGAGATTGAGAGGATATTCGAGTTGGCTCGCTCTCTGCAGCTGGTGGTGCTGGACGCTGACACCATCAACCACCCGGCTCAGCTCCTCAAGACCTCACTGGCCCCCATCATTGTCCACGTGAAGGTCTCCTCACCAAAGGTACTTTACTTGCAACATGCAACATGCAACAACAAAGAAATAATGGTTTAAGAAGCTCAGTCACATTCAGAGTTGTTTCCATTTTATTTCGGGAAAATGTGTCAAACTTGAGGCTCGCGGGCCACATCTGTGTTCGGAAGGTGTAGCAATAACATTGTTCTGTATTCTGCATTTGTGATTGTTCTCTGCAAATAATAAAAAGAAAAAAAAACACTCCATGAAATCAAGAACTGGTTCGTAACACAAAATAACAAAACCTATTTTCACTTGAGTTTTCAAAATACTTGCGATAAGACTTGGAGCAATGATTTCTCCGTGAAGCATAAACAACGCACTGACACTGACTGAGGGAATTGGGGACATTATAAAGGGAAGAGGAAATCAAGTGCAGGTGTGTGTGATTACTGAGGATCACCAGGTGCAGTGCATGAGGGAATTAAGGGAAGGTGTGTCAAGGTGGATGCAGTGCCAGCGCGACAGGAAGTGTGAGTGTTTACCAAAATAAAAGGGGAAGTGAACCTAAACCAACACCAAAACATGACATGAACTAAAAACGTGACTTAAAACGAACTAAAACACTAACTAAACAACAAACACTAGCACATCTGCCTCCTCGTGACAATCTGGCCTGCCATTCAATTTTATTCAGCCTGCGAGATAATATGTAATGTCTTTCCTGCTCCTCCATTGACAATACCAAGTTACCTTGCCGGTAAAACAAATAAACATTTGTATATTGTGTTTAGTTTTTATTGTTACGTGCTCTAATCAAATATCTCTTTCTGTTATCCAGGTTCTGCAGAGACTTGTCAAGTCCAGAGGAAAATCCCAGAGCAAACACCTAAACGTCCAGCTGGTGGCAGCAGACAAATTAGCCCAGTGTCCTCCGGTACATTCTCATACTCACCCACTGTCGGCTTGTTGAACTCCTCCTATATGTGTAATTGTGAGGGTTGGTGGTAGAGTGAGTCATCTTTCAATTGGAAGGTTGTGGTTTTGATTCCCAGCTCTGCTAGTCTACATGCCGACGTGTCCTTGGGCAACACACTTAACCCCAGTTTGCAGTTTTTGTGTGAGTGGTATGAAAGATATGTGATAGAAAATGCGCTGCACATAGATGCACTGTATGAATGTGTATGAGTGTAAAATAATAGGTGAATGGCAAAACTGTATAAAGCTATTTAGCATTATCATTGGATCATCTCACTCCCCGTCCTCTGACCTCTTACAGGAAATGTTCGACATCATCCTGGATGAGAACCAGCTGGAGGATGCCTGCGAGCATCTGGCTGAATACCTGGAGGCCTATTGGAAAGCAACCCATACCTCAATGGCGACACCACTAAACCCCCTGCTGGGACGCAACCTGGGCCCCACCACCCTCACCCCCTACCCCACCAGCATCTCTGGACTGCAGGTATATACCTCATAGCTCTGACTCCTATTACAATATTTCTATTTTAAAATATATAACTAAACACTGTAGTGCATACACCAGGCCTGGAAGTGGTGCTGTACTGCTGCCATAGAATTAATGCAAACTTTTTTTTAAAATGGGTTTATATTGCAATATACATATATATACCTTTCTTGCATTTTTACACTTTTCTTAAATTGCTCCTAATAAGCGTATGGCACTCTAAAACATGCTGTGAGAAATGCAAGAAAGTTAAGCTTTAAGCAACAGATCAAACAATAACGACAACAAAGATAAGCTAGCATTTTCCCGAAGTAGTGTATTGGTTGTCTCCACAAAAATGCAAGCTTGGCATTTTGAGCTTGTCCAGGGTATCCACGGGGTCTTAAAAAGTCTTAAATCCAATCATTTGAATTTAAGGCCTTAAAATGTCTTAAATTCTCCTAAAATCTCATAAAAGGTCTTTAATATAATTTTGAAAGGTCTTAAAAATCTATCAACGTTACTTTTATTTAAAACATGCATAAACTTCAGTCTCGCTTTTAAATGTTTCTATTTTTGAGGATGCAATAACATCTACAACTACAACTACAACATGGAACTAAAGTAGGCCACCTGTGATGCCTGGTGAGAATTTATCGAGCACCACTAGCTAGTGTGCTGTGCGCGTGCCGCGGTGTGTTTCAGCTTAGCATAGCAGCGGAGAAAACTTGAAAGCCCATAGCTAAGAAGAATTGTGGCTCCAATTTTCCTTCATGTCTTTTGTACTTTTTTGCCAGTATGGATTTGAAATGGGTCTTAAATTGTATTCATTATGGTCTTAAAAAAGTCTTAAAAAGTCTTAAATTTGACTTGTTGAAACCTGCAGAGACCCTGTTGTCATACTCTGAGACCTGTTTTCAGAAAGTTTTTGTGTGGATAAAAAAAAAACACTGGCCTTGCTAATTTGATGCCAACCACACCATATTTTGTGTATTGACTGTGTTTTTCTGACCTCACCTGTGCCACTGGTATGTTTATATGATTCGTAGAGCCAAAGAATGCGACAGAGCAACCACACGGGGGATCACTCCACCCCGAATGAACGACGCAACCTGATGACGTCGGATGAAAACTACCACAACGAGCGGGCGCACAAGGGACGCAACCGCATGTCGTCCAGCTCGCAGCACAGCCGAGAGCAGCAGGACCCTTACCAGGACTACCAGGACCCCTATCAGGATGCATACAAACCACATCGCAATCGCAGTTCACCTGGCAGCTACAGCCATGACTCCCGGCACCGGCTCTGAGCCCACCTCCCCCTCTCCCACTAAGGCACAGATGGCCCACATTCCACCCCAAACAAACCCTGCAACGGAGACAAGATGGTCCCTAATTGTACCTTTGTGATGATTTGATTTGTTTACCCGACATGAATTATCTTTCCAAGTCAAACAAAGTCATATTCAGATGTCAGGTAATTGTTTTTTTGTTTTATTTATTTTTTATTTATTTATTTATTTTAAAGAAGCTGCAGGGTGATTCCAACAGTCAACAGAGTGAGTGGTCAAGAGGTTCAGGAAGCCAATGTTAAACGCTGTCAAACAAATAACTGTGAGTGGGACCTTTTGGAGTTTGAACGAACAGAGGCTCAGCAGACGTGCAGCACAGACTGAGCTTGCTGACTGACCGTGTCAGCAGGCTAATTCTTGACACTGGTGATGGTGAGACATGCGTGGGCATCTAAATGCCTGGGACATCACACTGGGGACCAGTCGGGAGACTGCACACAGACTGCACACAGACTGCACACAGACTGCTGAAAGCTGCTGACCCTCGTCCTGGGTCATGTATAAATCCTCTCTCTCCATTTAGCTTCTTGCATGCTGATAGATGACCAACCTCCGCATCCACTTCATTTGACATTTTCTACCCAGCGTTGTGGAAACTCACACAAAAAGGAAGAGATACAGAGGTCTGATTTTCTAAATCATCTGACCTGGTCTGTGGCAGAGAGTGCAGGCTGCTAGTTAAAAAAACAAACTAAAAAAAAATAAACGGTGCTTCAAATTCCCAAACTATTTTGCTATTTGAGCATCATTTTGAGCACGGCCAGCTTTTCTGTAGCATAGCTTTAGGATTTAATTTTGGTGAAGACCCTCACCGTCATAAACGTAAGGTGATTGTGATGGTGCTGGGATCAGAGCTCAGTTTACACTGTAAGGGAAGGCAATATGCTTCTGTTTGAAACAGTTAGCACTTAGAAAAGGAAATAGTTGTGATAGTATAGTGAAATATAATAGCATTTGAGATGCATTTGATGTTATTGAGATGTGGATTGGCATTAAAACCAAGCTTGGGTTGTTCTGTCTGATATTTTTTTTTGTCCCTGACAGCGTTAAGATTACGATTAGGGATTATTATTGTTTCATATATATATATATATATATATATATATTTAAGGTAAAACAATGTCGTTTATTAAGTGAATATGAAGTCAGTGTTCCCTCTGACTTCATAGTTTTAGGGCACTTGAGCATTAAAAATGTGACATGGCAGGATCAGTTGCATCATGTTCATTCTCTGTGTAGCTGGCATGTTGTCCTGACTGCAGAGCATGTTCCCTCCAAACGTGAAAAAAAGAAAATAATAGAATCCTACTGTAATCAACGTTATATTTGTATAGGGAAACTTTCTCTGAAAAAAAAAAAAAGAAAAATGAGGCCAAGAGAAATTATCTTTCTGAAACCCTGAGGTTTGTAACTCAGTCGTGGCGCACCAAAAACGTAGTGTTGGTTTTTGATATTCAGTGGATTGCATGAGTTATATGAGGGTAATCTGAAACAACTGTCAAACAGTGATGTAGCTCCAGCCCCCACCAACACACTTAGCTCAGCAGAACTACTGCGGTTTGCTAATAAGGCTTGTTATCATTATTTTAACGTAAATAAATAAAAAAAAGGATTGTGATTGTGATTTATCTTATTTAGTGGCAGGACAAAGGCCTTTGTCAGTGACATTCCACTCACCGGGTGGAAAAAGGAAATGTGTTTTTGGAAAAACATGAAAGAAATTACTGTTTGCTATTAATGTCTATACTCTAAGATTAAGTTTTACAGAATCAAGTCAATATTGATATATGGATAATCATTGGAAAATCAATCATTGAAACTAAATTAAACTGTCTACAAAATATACAAACTGTAAAAATATACTTTAAACCTACATTGTCAATCTTTAGACATGTATTAATCCTTGTAATTGAGCAATTTATTTTCTGTCGAATCTATTATAACCTGTCACACTGCCAGAAAAATATATTTTTCAAAAAAAAAAATCAAATACTGTATGTGAGGAATTTGACATTATTTGACATTATAGACACATCCTAAAGCTGTTATTTTAATGAACTATTACTCTTTTTCCCCTCTGTCATAAATTAAGTACAGTATTGACAGCTGCAGCACCATCAAATAATTCTCTCATCAGATAAATACAAGTGCAATACATCATCCTTTTCCTTAAGTATAATATCTATCCACATCGACTTATTACAATGTTTATATTCTTATTTATTTTCATGACTGAATTCCTTTTTTTCTTTTGTTTTTAATTTCACGATGTACAGCCATTTTTATATTCCGGAAAAAGTGATATAAAAAGGATGTCCTACATTTAGGACTCTCAAGTGACTCTCCCTTTGACAGCCTGACACTAATTAGAGTTAAGTGTTGTCCCCTCTCCTCACTGACAAGCCTGACCTGATATTCTGATCCTAATTTTTGATGTGAACTTCATATTAGGCAACATACGCTGAATGAATCAATTCATTCACCATTCACCAGTAACTAGCTACTAATTAGCATGTATATTAATGGAAAACTGACCCTTTATTAGTCATTACAAAGCACCAATACAATATCAAAATTTGAATTGGTAAATTTTGCTTTACATCACCCGCTAAAAATCCCCCCATCTGTGGTTTCCGATGTAGTGTTTGGGATTCACTGAGATCCCATCCATCCATCCATCATCTACTGCTTTATCCACCTGAATTTGAAATAGAAAACAAATCATGTCCAATAAATGATTAACTACAACTTAACTTGTGCATGTTAAATAAAACTTATGTGCAGAACTTTTGACTGAAAGTGAGGGAATTTTTTTTAAAAAGTAGTTTGGGGACTGAAAAAATATTGCCATGTGCTGTGGGTCTATCTAGAGCAGTGGTTTTCCAAGTGTTAGGAAAACTAGACCCCACTTTAGCATGGGGAATATATTCTGACCCTATGGCTGGGGTCAATTTTAGAGTGTCAATTTAACAATGGGGATTGGGTGCCTTGCTCAGGGTACCCCAGCCCTTGACCCACTGGGGACTAGAACTGGCAAACCTCTGGTTACTCGCCAAATTCCGCTTGGCCATGGGCTGCTTGAGACAATCAGAGGGGATTTCCAGACCAAGCATCCCATTCCACTCTCTCTGTGGATGCTCTAATATGATTACATGTTTGCCCTCATGACCTGTGGAAGTAGATCTGAAATAAAACACACTACTCTCATTCAAAGACCTCAAAATAAAACAAAACAACTCCACCCTGGCCTTTGTTTACATGTTTCACCTTTACCGCACCTTTGTCTCAAAACAAATCCATTACATTTTCTATCCCCACAGATTAATGCTCAAGGTGACCATAAAACACAAATATAAAATGATTTTCTTTGATAAAATGTCGGGGAAAAAGAAAAACAAATAATCATTGTTTATTCCAGTAGATAAGTAATAGATGAATATTTGCTGGCAATTATTTTTATATAATGAAAAAAAATGTACATATTTGTCTTTGAGAGATGCTTTTTGCTGTATAAATATGTGCTGAGATGAGTTGACGTCCCCATACAGGACATTTGGAACTACAGTGGCGTCCAGTATACAGAGTTTTGGTGATGTGCAATCCAAAAACAGCATGCCATTTTAAAAATGAGGAACTCCATGTACTGTACTATGCAACCGCAAACTGTGTACATCGCTTCATGCTGTGGCTTCTCCAACCAACCTTTTTCCACACATCTCCATCTGAACTTTTAAGGGAGTTTCTGTGTTAGTATTTTATTTTCCTGAGGAAGATGAAAACCTAAGCAGCTAATGCGGTATTGCATGCATAATATACCATTCTAATTTATTAAAAAAAAAGAAGAAAAAATAATGAATTTGGAAGAGGATGTGGTTAAGGCAAGGGAACAAGTGAGTTAAAACATTTCTTTTTGAAAATAAAAGCGTGGTTCTGAAGTTGTCTCAAATAAGTTTTCATGTTTAGCTACTAATTTATCACAAAAACACACACAAACAGGGTAGCTGTTTACTAGCTGTCTACTGTTAAACAACAAATAGTACTTTGTTTACAATTGCTTAACTGTGAAAGAAATACAACATAAATGCTATAAACGGTAAATGTAGCAGTGTTTGTATGGGGGCAGCCATCTTGTAATCCCATGTCGGGGTTGGGGGCGTTCCTGACCTCAGACAAGTTCTAACTCTCATGGAAAGCACCATCACACTGCATGTTCCAAGTGACTACATTCTGATATTTTCAGTGATGCAGTCAGTATGCAGGTAACTACCATATATCCACTACTCTCATACAACCACTTAGAGATGCACAATGACAGAACTTGCATTAAAGCTAAACTTACCTTTCTTGCATGTCTCACAGCACTTTTTTCAAACAGCAAAATTTGAACATGAACAGCTCCGCCTCCCTCAAAGTCCCACCCTCCAGGGCGGAACGGCAGCAGCCATGCGCATGTGCGATTCATTAGCAGCCTGGACACAGAGTGCAAAGGTTCTCCGCTCTACTCTGACTATAGGCTGGGACTGTGGAGGTTAATGTGCTTTGGGAGGGGATCCACATGAACACGATTGAGTATCGCAGCAACATCACCACTCACAATGTTAGGTTTTAATCACTCCTGCTCTACCTGGCCGAAGGAGATCCTACGGGACGCGGCCCCAAACAATGGAGCTTCACCCTCACCTCCGCGGAAACGCAGGAAGAAACATCGGGGGAAAAGGGCTGGAATCCGCAACAGACTGCGAGCGAGTGCACACCGTCCACTGCTGCCCAGTATCCTGCTGGCTAATGTCCAGTCCCTGGACAACAAGCTGGATGAGATCAGGGCCCGTGTACGTTATCAAAGGGCCATAAGCGACTGCAATGTTCTTTGTTTCACGGAGTCATGGCTGACCCCCGCTGTGCCAGACCACGCCATTGTTCCTGCAGATACTTTCTCCGTGTTTCGCATGGACAGAACCAAGGAATCTGGTAAAAGCAAGGGAGGAGCGTGTGCTTCATGACAAATAACAACTGGTGTTATCCGAGGAATATCTCAGTCCTTTCACGTTCCTGCTCGCCACATCTGGAACATCTGGCGATTCTTTGCCGACGCTTTTACCTGCCCAGGGAACTCACGTCGGTCACCATTGTTGCTGTTTACATCCCACCACATGCGGATACGGACACTGCTTTGGCTTCACTTCACGACACAATAAACACACACCACAACAAGCACTAACAAAGCCAATCTCACAAAAGTTTTGCCGAACCTTTTCCAGCATGTGACATTCCCGACCAGAGGAGGTAACACGCTGGACCACTGCTATACCCTACTTAAGGACAGCTACAAAGCCACTGCACTGCCGCCATCTTCCTCATGCCGGAGTATAAACAGAAGCTAAAAGCAGACAGAGGATAGAGGACGTAAAGAATCATCAGCGGCTGTGGATACTTCGCTAGCAGAGGAATTAAACTCCTTTTTTGCTCGCTTTGAGATCTCTAGTGTCGCAACTAGCGCTAAGGCGGAGGAGCCCAGCTTATACACCGGTGATTGTCAAGCACTGTCTGTCTCAGAGCATGATGTGAGGAGAGCTTTGAGGCGCGTGAACAGCAGGAAGGCTGCCAGCCCTGACGGCATCCCCGGCCGGGTGCTGAAATCATGTGCTGGGCAGCTAGCCCCTGTCTTCACCTCTATTTTCAACCTGTCCTTGGCTCACTCCGTGGTCCCTGCCTGCTTCCACCATCATCCCTGTTCCAAAGAAGCCCAGCCCTGCCTGCAACAACGATTACCGCCCAGTAGCACTCACCTCCGTGGTGATGAAGTGCTTGAAAGACTGATAAAGGACTTCATCTGTGCTTCACTGCCCAGCTCACTTGACCCTCTTCCGTTCGCCTATCGCCCATATAGGAGCACTGATGATGCCATCACACACGTCCTCCACTCCACCCTCACCCACCTGGACAGTGGGAAGGGGAACTATGTGCGGCTGCTGTTTATAGACTACAGCTCCGCATTCAACACCATAGTTCCCCACAGACTGGTGTCAAAACTCAAGAACCTGGGGCTGAACTCCTCACTCTGCTCCTGGGTCCAGAGCTTCCTGACGGAAAGACCACAGGTGGTGAGGATAGGGAACCACACCTCCAGCCCACGCACTCTCAGCAATCGGAGCCCCAAAAGGCTGCATCCTGAGTCCTCTGCTCTACTCTCTATACACCCATGACTGCAGAGCCACTCACCCCTCCAACATCATCGTGAAATTTGCAGATGACACGGTGGTGGTTGGCCTGATCACGAACAATAGGGAGACGACCTATCTGGAGGAGGTGGATGTACTGTCGACATGGTGCCAGAAAAACAACCTGGACCTGAACGTCTCTAAGACCAAGGAGATAGTTGTGGATTTCAGGAGAGAGAAGCAGAGGAGCCATTACACCCCTCTCAGGATCTACGGGACCCCGGTGGAGAGTCAGCAGCTAGAGGTACCTCGGTGTCCACATCTCCGAGGACCTAACCTGGACCACACACATCTCCACCCTGGTAAAGAGAGCAAGGCAGCGCCTGTACCACCTCAGACGGCTGAGGAAATTCAAGATCTCCCCAGTGCTGCAGAGAACCTTTTATACTGCAGCAGTGGAGTCTGTGCTCACCGGCAGCATCACTGCGTGGTACGGCAGCTGCACTGCCAGAGACAGGTCAGCTCTACACAGAGTGATCCACTGCGCTGAACGCTCCACCAGGGCAGCACTGCCCACTCTGCAGGACATTTACACCAGGCGCTGCACCAGCAGAGCCAGGAGGATTATAAAAGACACTCATCACCTCAGGCCATCAGGATGCTGAACTCTCAACCACTCACGTGAATACAGCACACACACAACACACGCAAATCCATATTGCTGCTATATTGAACATTGTGTATTTGATCCGTATTTTATTGCATCTTATTGCTTTTTATTTTTTATTTCTTGTGTATTGTAAATATTTTATATTATATATATATATATTTATTATTTTTATTTTATTTTATTTTATTAGTGCTTCACAGTTGCACAGAGGGGCTTGTTTTGCAATGTCATTTCACTGGGGTGTACTTGTACATCCACATGTGACAAATAAAAATCTTGAATCTTGAATCTTGAATTTAAAGGTCCCATGAAAATTTAACTTTCAGAGGTTATCATTACGATGAGTTACCCTAGCCTACATCCACTGTAAACATTAGCTCCCTGCCATTCACCTCCTCATTTGCATATTTAAAGCTACAGGCAAAAACGACTCGTTTAGGAAAGCTCATTTAGGGTCTGGCTTGTAGTGGCTGAAATTCTGCACCAAAGTTGAATTTCAGGTAAGAGATTTCAGATATAATATTAGGGGGCCCTAAGGCCAATATAAAAACATCCAAAAAGTAGCATGTCATGGGCTCTTTAAAGCTTAAAAAGGGACTGGGAGTAGAGCACCTCTGCTGCTTCTCTGCCGATTAATGATGGAACTCCCAAACCACCAGTACGTCTGTTTCTCTCTGCCATTGTTTTTCCACATAGAACCTTGCAGTATTTTCAATGCCAAAACAGTATTTATCAGAACTTAAGCCAGTGTTCTGGCTCCATAAGTGATGTGCAGTAAATGGACAACAAGAGGCTTAATTTGGAGATTAATATCAGTTTATTTACATTGATATTTCATTTGATTATTCATAGAATAGAAGCTCTGCCAAGAAGAACAGAAAGCAGTGGCACTGCTGTGAGGCTGCAGTACCACTGGAAGGAAAATAACAGGACAGTAGCTAAACCAGCTCTGTCTTTGTGTACAATATGTCGTAATACTGACACCAAATAGGTGACAATGTTGGTTCTCTATAGTTGTTAAAGCCTCTGGAAACTTGGCTTGTCATATTAAAAATGCTTATATTATATCAAAGTTGAGTGTCTCATGAAGCATCCACAAAAGTCTGAGTGAAAATAACTATTCATAACTAATAAAAAACCTGGTTTGAAAACAGCTCATTTTGCTGTTTAGACTGGTTTAGACCACTGCTCAGGACAGTGTGGGCGTGGCAGATAGATTGATTGACAGTCACGTCGGGGGCAGAGTGACCGTTCCCCGAGGCGGCTCCGGTCGTCTGATTTACAGCGAGGGCGAGAGAAGGTGCAGCGAGTACACATGTCCGTGGCCCCAGGAAGCGGCCAGGTCCGAGCTGCCTGCTTTACAGCGATATCGGCCTTTCCCCCTGGGTCACCACTCTTTCTATGGCCTCGTCTTTTGCCCTTCAAAAAGCGACCCCCCTCTTTTTTTTCACATCCTACGTCAAAAACCATTGTCTTTTTGTAACGTTGCAACAATCTCCATCTATGAATATAAGGTCATGTGACTGTCTCAGACAGAAGAGTCATAGAAATGCGTGTAAAAGCGGACCTGCTCGGCCAGCCTTCCATTGAAAATGAAGAGTTTGTGTGCACCGCAGCCAACAAAGTTAGAAAAATTCAGAGGTGTGCCCTAGCGCCGTGACACCTTTTGGAGCTCACGTGCCCGGCGCTACACAGGATATGATGTCAATTTGGGCATGCCCGGGGTACTACGGCGGGTATAACCCACATTACGCCAAGTATAATCAAGGCTTCATGGGGACGACCGGAGCCGCCTGCCACCTTTGCCCCGAGCCTTTCCAAGCCCACCTAGACTACCACTGGCGGAGGAAATAGAAATATATTGCAGGGCTGCCAACTTTTGAGAAAACCTTGGAGTGAGACATCTTGGCATGCGGGGCAAATGTATGTCTGGCCCAGTCGAGGTTACCACCACACACCCAATATATTTATTTATTTTTAATGCTTTGTACAATATGCGTTACGTATTAATAATGCTTAATACTCACAATGCTTTATACAATAATAAGGTAAAAAAAAAAGTAACATCCTCCAGATTCAATCCTATGACCTTCATGGTTCACATGGACTACCAGTGATTTTCTTTTGAGTATGTGTCAGAAGAATATTGATGGATGTATTGGATAACCGTTTTTAACCATTCGTCTCTGGGGTTTAAATTGAAACCCACATTTCAACAATTAAAAAGACAAATATTTTGAATTGTGATGAAAACTGATTTCTAATATTTTGACATGTTAAATATTATGTACATAAGACCCCACATTACATAGTGAGAAGACTTTTGTGGATTTGGGTTTACAGAGGCTTTAAAGAAGCGGTTTTATACAGTGGCCCCACCAGAGGGCAGGATTATAAGCTTTTATACGTTTTCCTGTGTCAAAAATGTTGTTGAACATAAGTTAATAAATTAAACTTTGTCCCCAATTAAAATTTTCATTGATGAACGCAATTTCCTCTGTAGACACTTTATGTAGTGTAGTTGTGTGTGAGTAGTTTGTTCTGCTAGATTCTGCGCATCCCCTGTTTCTGCTCGGTGGGGCATAGCCGAGATGGCCCTGCCCCTACAGTGTTGTGGACTGGTGAACTGCTGCGCAATGGGGACTGAAGTTCAGAGCCCCAAAGCACTTCTTTTTGGCTGATTGAAGCAAGGGCGCGTGCACTGCATGTATGGTCGTGCGCTGTCTGCGGATCCCCATGCCACTGCGTTACATTTCAATGGAAGACTGGCCGAGCAGATCCGCTTGTACACACATTTGTATCACTCTTCTGTCTGAGAGCACCGAGACAGACAAATGGCCTTAAATTCATGGAACCACATAACAAAAAGACGATGTTTTTTGCTGTAGGACGTGAAAAAAAAAGAGGGATCGCTTTGTGAAACCGGGAGGGCTTTTCCCCCTGGGTCACCTCTCTTTCTATGGGCTCGTCTTTTGCCCTTCACAAAGCGATCCCTCTTTTTTTTCACATCCTATACGGAAAAAACATTGTCTTTTTATAAAGCGGTAGCAGTCTCCTTCCATTAATTTAAGGCCATTTGACCGTCTCTGTGGTCTTGGACAGAAGAGCCATACAAATGTATAAGTGGACCTGCTTGGCCAGTCTTCCATTGAAAATGAAGAGTTGGCGCGCGCCGCAGCTGATAAAGTTACCTTTTGGAGCTCACGGCACGACACAGGATATGGCATAGTTTTTGGCGCATGCCCGGAACACTACGGCGAGGAGTAGTAGTAAGCGAGTAACTTAGCTTTATGCTAGCTAGGCTAACGTCAACTGGGACCGTACCTATGTTCCCCGGGTCCTATGTTCCCCGATTTGTATGTGACCAGGGAACATAGGACCCTTTCTCTAACCCTAACCCTAACCTTACCCTTTTTCAAAAAAAGGGTCCCATGTTCCCCTGTCACATACAAAGTGGGGAACATAGGACCTTTTTTGGGAAAAATGGGGAACATAGGACCCGGGGAATATAAGTACGACCCCACGTCAACTCATCCAGACAAGTTTACACACATGGACCGCAGTGCGTCATTCCTCTTCAAGAAGTGAGAGGTGAGTCTAATGTGGAGTCTAGTGGAATTGATAACGTAGTTTACATATTGTTTTAATTATAGTGGACTTTCCGTAATATGTAACTGGTGATACATGTGTGGGTGTGTGTGGGGGACACTACCTCACATATTGTGTGTGATGGATTTGTATATTGGGTGTGCGAGTCATGCATTCTGTTTTTATTGTTGCCACATTGTTGTTTCA
The DNA here is from genome assembly GCF_963457635.1 of Microchirus variegatus. Classification (NCBI taxonomy): domain Eukaryota; kingdom Metazoa; phylum Chordata; class Actinopteri; order Pleuronectiformes; family Soleidae; genus Microchirus; species Microchirus variegatus. The sequence continues at coordinate 26,043,391 of NC_139802.1, read as the reverse complement.
ATCCCGAGTATTTGATATTGTGAGATTTTGAACACTGCCATTTGGTGGTGCTATTGATATGGTAATACATGTCATCAGTGTGCTGGAATTATTCAGCTGCAATTTTGTATCAAAAGTGCTGTGGTCCCCTCTCTAACTTGATAACGTGTTTTGTTGTGAGGGTATGAGAGTAATATGTGGTATTTCTGGATTGCATTATAAGATTTTACCGCATGGCCCCACCAGAATTTCTAGAACAAAATCGCCACTGGTTAACACTAATATTCTGTATGAACACTGACGAACAATGGTGCTCAGCCACACAGTGGAAAAGTGGCTAGAACTGTTGCCTTGCAGCAAAAAGACTCCAGTTTGCAACACGGTTCAAATGAAGGCCTTTCTGTGTGAAGTTTGCATGGTTTTCCTCCCACACTCCAGGTTAATTGGACACTCTAAATTGACCATAGGTCAATGAATGGTTAGTCATTTCTGTCTGTTGGTCCTGTGATGGACCTGTCCAGGGCGCACCCTCCTCATGTGGAGGATAAAGCGTTATCCTCCACATGAGCGATAATTATACTTTCTGGTGTATTAAGGTCACTGTGGTTCCATGATGCACTTTGGGACAAGGAGTGGTGAGCAGATAAGAAAGGAGTATGAAGGACTGGGAAGTGGATGAGTTTTCTTACTGCAAAATATGCATCATGGATCCTCTGTTTGTTTCAAGTATCCCCATTAGATGACACTACTAATAGGCAGAGTGGAACTCTGCTTCAACGTCACACTATCCCTGATCTCTGGAGTACGACTGCAGAGAAAAGCAACCCTGCTACAATGGCACCAATAAGCAATGCTGCTTTCAGCAGAAAAGTGGCACAGTAGCACCACTGACGCAAAGGTGCAGGAGGCTGCACATGTTCGGGTTCCTCAGTAGGAACCACCTGTGGTTCATCTCTCATCTGTGTGTCAGTCAGTGCACTTACCTGAGCATCGTCATGCTGCCTTGGATCTTGCTCCTGATGGACTGGTTGCTCTGTGCTGCTGCTGCTGCTGCTGCTATTACGGTTTTGTTTCCACCTAAAATTCTCAGCCCACAGTCTGAGGGTGTTGCTAATGGCTTGTTGAAATTCCTCCTGGTTTATAGACATGCTAATAGTGCAGCTTTTGTTATTTGACTGACGTTCATTGGTGGTTTTGAGAACCAAATACTGCCTTGATTTAACCTCAATTTATGACATCACATTACATCAAAGGCAAGGGGGCGTGGCTTGCAAGTCAACATATCTTGAAGTGTGATTGAGAACTTCGAACAGACAGCATTGCACCTCTCTGAGAGGTGATGGGCAGGTGAAGCTTCATGAAGCATTGAAGCCTTTCATCCAATTGGTTCACTCCAGTGCAAAGCTTCTTGAAGATTCATTTGCTCTAGTAGGACATCTACTGGACGCAAAAATATCAGTCGGCATGAATTTGAAGTGTGTGGAATTTTGCAGAAAGCCTGTGAATAAAACTGCCATCTGTTATCTGTTATCTCTACCTCTCTCCAAACTATCTCCAGGCCCGTCGCAAGAAGGCAGGCAAACCAAGCAATTAACTAATGGCCGAGACTGCAGACCTCACTCGCACTCTCTCTCTCTCTCGCCTGCCCGCGCTCTCTGCGCACACTGGTTTAAATGAACAACAAATAAATGCTGAGTGCTGATCAAGAGTTTTGTGCAAGCAATTTAAATAGGACAGGCTTCATTCAGTGATTGAAACAAATGTGGCCCGCCACGGCCAAAGAAGGCACCAGCTGGCCCAGCGCAAAATGAGTAAAACATGAAAAAAAAAATTTGTAGTTTTTTTCAAAATTGTTCAACTTGAAGTTTGTAAGAAGCCACTACATGCTTCTTATTGCAGTAATGTGGGTTTTCAAACCATAAACTTTGTATTTGAATTAAGGTTGTTTGATCGCTGTGAATCATTCCTAGTTTGGGTTTGGCGATCTCACACTCCAGAGCTAATCAGCTGACAGTCATGGAGAATACACATGGCTACTTAATATGCACGCACAGAGAGAGAGGGAGAGGGGGGGGAGAGAGTGTGAGGAACTTTCCAGCAGTTATTGAGCGTGTGCAGTGTGAAATTAAAGCGTGATTGTCATCAAAGCAGTCGTCATCAAAGCTTTGTTGACCAAAGGAAGGCAAGGAGAACCGGACAATAACTAAACTGTGGCTGAACATCTTAACGAAGACAAAGACAGACACAGATCTCACTTCTGTTCGGTGAGTGGACTCGTTAGCATTTTAAGCTAGCTATCTTTATGCTAACGTGTTAGCAGATTTCATCGTCACAAAAACAACAAACAGATGATTATTCAGCAGCTGAAAGAGAGCAGGACAGACACAGTAGTTGTCTGAGATGATGACGTGACGCCAGCACCACTCTATATTCTTATGGTGAGTTTTCATTAACGTGGTTAATCTACATAACGTTAGTGTTCAGTCACATACAAGGAAGTTTTTTTCTTTTAATAATCCACAGTGAGTTTCAGAACGTTATGTGGCTGCATTGGTATTAACCAGCTAGAAACATGTGCTGATGTGCTTGAATCATGTGTGAATGACACAGCTTTGTGTATGAGGTATTGACTGTGATGCTAATGATTTAGCAACGAGCTGAGAGTTAGCACATCATCAGCTCATTCAGGAACAGACTGATCCATCCACACTACACCACAGAGCCACTACAATGTATTTCATTAGTGTATGCAGCGGCAAGGCAGTTTGATTTGATATTAGAAATATGTGTCTATCTTTGATCCTTCTCTCTTAAGTGTATATAGTAGTGCTGTCAGTTAAACGCGTTAACGCGAACCCAATTTTTTTATCGCGCGATTAACGCTCTTTTTGGCCGAGCAAACTTTGTAGTTTTTTCACATGCTGTTGCCTCAACTAGTAACGTTAGAACAACTACAACACCACACCGGATCCAGATAGACCGGAAACAAAACAACAGACACGCTGCGCGAGCCGGTCAAAGAGTAGTCGGCTCATGTTTTGAGCGGATGGCGAGTGCTGTGCCCTTCTCCGCTAGCGCCTTCAGCTCGGATTAGCTCGTTAAGGCAACAACACATTAAACCACAGGACTTTGTCTGCGTTAAAGAACAGCTCTTTCACAGAACTGCGGGGTGATTCACAGCCTCTGTTATTATTGTGCGGCTCTCACAATAAAGGAATAACTGAAAATATGCAGAGTGACAGAGATATTCACCTGCAACTCGCTAATCTAAATATACAGAACACATTACTTCCTGCTTCACCTACGCACCTCTCTGACGTCACACGCGAACGTCTCGTACCTCCAACAACTCACACACACACATAAGTTACACACACCAGGTTGAGCCTGTAACATAGATTAGTTTGTCTGACAGTGTTCAGTCTGTAATAATAATTCATCTAAAATTATATTTTGGCTTGAACAAATATTATATATATTATAAACAAATGAAACAAATGTGCTATTAATTGTGATTAATCGTGAGTTAACTATGACATTAATGCGATTAATTGCGATTAAATATTTAAATCGTTTGACAGCACTAATATAATAGTATATTTTGTTTTCATGAAACAACAAAAATACAGTTTGGGCACCCCTGTAAATGTTCATGATTTTCCTTTATAAATCATTGGTTGTTTGGATAAGAAATTTCAGTTAAATATATCATATTGGAGAAAAACACAGTGATATTTGAGAAGTGAAATAAAGTTTATATGATTTACAGAAGGTCTGCAATAGGGTCTCAAACTCAATTTGCCTGGGGGCCGCATGAGTTAGAGTGAGTTAGAGAAAAACAAAATTAATAATTAGGCCAATTCTGTAACATTATGACTGGGACTGTGTTTACTTACATCACTAAAGTCAAGGCATTGCAATTCTAGAGGGTGCCCCTCATCTGGTGCGGGCCTTTTTTTCTCCGTACCGCCCCTGCTGACTCTGCTCCTCTCTCTCCTGCATTGTGCACAGCTCCAAGCGCGCTCTCGTGTCTGAATGAATAATTTCTCTATGCGCAGTTTTATCCACAGATCCATATATGACACATACATAATGATCTTTATGACGAGGATCGAGTACAGTCGCAATAAAATACAGGAGATCCGAGTAGATTTTAGTAAAACGTGTTGACAGATTCTGAAGAGCGCACTTTTCATTGTTTCGGCCGCAAGCCCACTCCCCACTCCCCCCCCCCCCCCTCCACAGAGCGGGAGAGAAAGTCGGCCACGGCCATGCGGTTCCCCCGCCTATGGATCACCTTGAATCGGAAAGGCTGTAACGCCAGATACCAGCGAGTGATTCGCGTGTTGGCATCTTTCATCTGGTGGAGCCATTGGAGCGGGGCATGGTCTGACCAGAGGGTGAATGGGCGCCCAAGGAGATAGTAGCGGAGGGCACCGACCGCCCGCTCTGACCGTCGGTGCCTGGACCCTAGCAACAATCTGCCAGTAGCCCTTGGTCAAATCCAGTGTCGTAAAAAAGGGAGCCGTGCCCAGCCGATCCAGGAGTTCGTCGACCCGGGGCATTGGACAGGCATCGAATTTGGACACCTCGTTGACTCTACGGTAGTCCACACAGAACCGTATTGACCCATCAGACTTGCGAACCAGTACAATGGGGCAACACCAGTCACTGTTGGTTTCTTCTATTACCCCCATCTCTAACATGGCCTGAAGTTCTGCCTGAACAGTTTTCCTCTTGTGTTCTGGCAGCCGATAGGGTCGTGAACGCACTGTCACACCCGGGGAAGTTTCTATGTGGTGGTGTATCAGGTTTGTGCGCCCTGGCAGGGGAGAGAACACGTCGGCAAACTGCCGCTGCAACAAGGCCACGTCTGCTCTCTGGCCTGGCGAGAGATGATCGTCAACGGTGACCGGTGCTGACCTGTTTGATTTAGTCACCTCCGGTCCCAACTCATCTCTCTCAATCACCGTGGTGGCCAGAGAAACAGACGCCACCTCCCTCCAGGCTTTGAGGAGGTTAAGGTGGTAAATCTGTGTTGCTCCGCCCCTGTCAGAACACACAACCTCATAGTCAACATCCCCCACTCGCCGTGTGACCACAAAGGGCCCTTGCCACTTGGCGAGTAATTTGGAGCTAGACGGTGGTAGCAATAGAAGCACTTTATCTCCCGGTGAAAACTGTCTAAGTTTAGCCCCTCTGTTGTACAGCCGCTGTTGACGTTCCTGGGCCTGGAGCAAATTCTCCTGTGATAACTGACCCAGTGAATGGAGCTTTGCTCGCAGGTCCAGGACGTGCTGTACCTCGTTTTTACTGGTGCTTGGACTTGCCTCCCAGTTTTCCTTAACCAGGTCCAAGACACCCGAGGTTTTCTGCCGAACAGGACTTCAAAGGGTGAAAAACCCGTGGAGGCCTGGGGCACCTCCCTCACTGCAAACAACAGAGGGTCCAACCATTTATCCCAATTACGACTATCCTCGTGCACAAACTTATGAATCATGTTCTTTAGTGTTTTTTTTAAACCGTTCCACCAGGCTGTCGGTCTGGGGATGGTACACACTAGTCCGAATTGAGCGGACGCCCAGTAATTCGTATAGCTCGCATAGTGTACGTGACATAAATGATGTGCCCTGGGGCCTCATTTATAAACGTTGCGTACGCACAGAAGAAGGCGTACGCCACTCTCTACGCAAACCGTGGGATTTATAAAAAGAGAACTTGACGGGAAAATGTGCGGTCCTCCACGCCAACTCTGACCCATGCGTACGCACATACCTGGGGTAAAGTGAAACTGCGCCACTGATGGCAGAAGAAAGAAACGGGAGAAATGTGTGAAACTGATCGTGTAAAATAAATTATAAGTTATATTACCTCTCATATATGAACAGTTTATTTGCAAGAAATGGATAAAAACAACTACATTTCTACAACGAACAAACAAACTAACTCCCTGGAGTGCACACGGGAAACAAATGATTTAGGACAATAGTAAGTAGGGCAAATTATGTTTACACTGATATCAGGGTAATTCTAACACGTGTAGCAGATACCTAATCGATGGGCATATAAAGGCAGGTACTCACAATGCGTAATGGCGCACAATGCTTTGGCACTGTTAGAGGATGTGGCAAACGGAAGGATACGGAGGGAGCGGAACTTCCGAGACGAGCTAGATCCACTGGCCAACAGTGATGAGTGGCTGATGAGTTTCCGACTCCCACAAGCTGTCCTCTTGGATCTGTGTGCGGCATTGGGCCCATCCTTAGAGAGGAGCACCCGCAGAAACCACGCCGTGCCAGTCCCGCTCCAAGTGCTCACAACACTCGGGTTTCTGGTGACAGGTGTTGTGCCAATGTAGGTATCCCCGACAGAAAGTGTTTACCCTGGCCACGGAGGCGGAGGCGGAGAAACAGTGGTGCGCTTGCTTTCACCCAAGTAAATTAAAACTAAAAATTGCATTGTTTAATGATTTATTTTATGTATACTTCACATACTAGTCTATAACCTCTGGTATTATGAACAGCTTTCTTCTATTCTAGCCGAAAATATGGGGGGATACAAATTATGGCAGACAGCTAAACAGTCTGAAATAATGTGTTTCCCCCATATCTTTGCCAGACGTTATAGAGTAGTATGTGAAGTATACATAAAATACACCATTAAACAATGCAATTGTTTTAATTTACTTGGGTGAAAGCAAGCGCACCACTGTTTCTCCGCCTCCGCGGCAACACTTTCTGTCGGGGATACCTACATTGGCGCGACACCTGCATGGGTGTCCCCCCAAACCTCCGTCACCTCTCCACTCAGGAGGGATTCCCCGATGATCCCCACCAGTTTTTTATCCAGCGGGGTGAGCTCCGGTTGGCCTGTTCCTCGCCCGTGGCACAGACGCTCTGCCTGTGTGACTCCAGGCGCTTTTTTGCGTCTACTTTAATGTCTGATCACTTTTTTTTCACCTCGGCCACACTCCGACCTTCTGATGAAACAGCATTGACATTATCCGCCACATGCTGCCACTCTAGAACACAAACAAACAATAAAGCCTTCCTCTTCTCCACCTCCCCGACAAGTACTTCCACCTCGTGAAATTACGTTATTTGGCCTTTCTCTCCGATTTCTGCATGATTTCAGTCATGAATCAATATTTATTAGGGGCGTTTCTCTGAATATTTATCGGCAAATATGGGCATGGTATGAACCGCAAACAGGTGCGCCACATTTAGAGTGGATTGTGATTTATAAAGGGAAATCGGCGTAGGACGTGCGTGCGCACTGTTTTATAAATCAGGATATTTTTGTGCGTAAGCACTTTCTGTGCTTCGTGCGTACGCCAATTTTGACGTCGGTCCTACGCACAGTTTTATAAATGAGGCCCCTGGTCAGTCAGGATCTCTTTCGGGATCCCAACTTGGGAGATGACCTGAAACAGCCTGTGCAACACTCTTCGCCGAGATGCTGCGCAGGGGCACTGCCTCGGGATAGCGCGTTGCATAGTTCACTAAAACTAATACAAAGCAATATCCCCGTGCGCTCCGGTCTAATGGCCCGATGAGATCCATGGCAAGTCTATCAAAAGGGACCTCCATTAATGGTAATGGGCGCAAGGGCGCTGTTGGGGTGGCCGGAGGGTTGACTAATTGACATTCACGGCAGGGTGCACACCACCGACTTACATCCACCCGAATGCCACCCGAAAATCGGGCCATGATCCGGTTCAGTTCCAGCAACCCGAACCACTTCCCCCACTTCCATGAGATGGCACTCCGCCCTGATGTGGCCAGGCTGCCCACACCACCAGCACACCTGCCCTGGCGTCTGAGGAGCCCCCCGGGGTGCCAGGTGATCAGACATGTAGGCTGGGCGCTGTGGAAAAGATGGCAGAGGGTGATTAGTGGACCGGAGCAATCGGTAAGTGTAACGTTACAGTGTTCTCCATTCTGTTACTGAATGAGCTGATGATGTGCTAACTCTCAGCTAGTTGCTAAATAATTAGCATCACAGTCAATGGCTATGTCCCAAATACGAGACCGCGGTCGACGTCGGTCGCGGCCGATGTGGACCGCAGTCGCCGTGGACCGCAGCCGCCGGAGGACTCGGAAGTCAAACGCTGCGAAATGAGACGGTCTAGCCTACCTCTTCTTCTTCTACTTCTTCTTTAGGGCAGGCGGTAGACGACCGTAACCGGTTAGCATGCCGTCGCTAAGCAGCAAGCCGTCACCAATTCTTCCCGATTCCCGAAGCTAGAGCTACTTTATTAGTATTAGTGTTCGTAAAATAGTCTACTTAATCTGCGCTAACTATCTTAAAGAACGATTCATTATTTCAAAATAATTCATTATTATATCATTACAATCATTATTTAGTTGTAAATTAGTTATAGTAGTATAGCGTTTAGTCTGTTTTAGGTACGTTTACCATTCATTTTAATTTAGTTTAGTTTGGATGGAGCCTTTAGATTATTATAATAATAATAACAATATTAATATTACATATGAAGAACCTTCACCACAGATGCCGGCGTGTGATGTTTCTCAGGTTGAAAGACAAACATGAACAGGTAATATAAACATGGTTATGCTGTGAACTCCTATAGAAATCCTATAGAAACAATAAATGTCACTTTGCAGCCATACAATCCTATCATAATTGTATACAGTATAATCTGATATGTCACTGTAAATTAAACCAGCCATATGTATATTAAGTACTTAAATCTGAGCCCAAACTCAGATGTTGGCAGGGCGGTGGCACTGGACCCAATTGGCTGTAGATGATGGCAACCCAGCGATGAACTTCTCCAGAGCCACCTGTCCAACAACGTCCTCAGAGCAGTGGGTCCCTGGCTGTAGCCAGCACCTCGCTGCGTACAGGAGCTGCTGCGCGTATGCAAAGGGGCACCCGGCTTCTTCAAAGGAGAGCCCCCTGAACCGCCGCCGGTGTCCCTCCGACGTACTGCCCAGACAGGATGGCTCTCCTCAGCTGCATGTAGTTGTGGCTGTTACTGAATGAGCTGATGATGTGCTAACTCTCAGCTAGTTGCTAAATAATTAGCATCACAGTCAATGGCTATGTCCCAAATACGAGACCGCGGTCGACGTCGGTCGCGGCCGATGTGGACCGCAGTCGCCGTGGACCGCAGCCACCGGAGGACTCGGAAGTCAAACGCTGCGAAATGAGACGGTCTAGCCTACCTCTTCTTCTTCTACTTCTTCTTTACGGCAGGCGGTAGACGACGCTAACCGGTTAGCATGCCGTCGCTAAGCAGCAAGCCGTCACCAATTCTTCCCGATTCCCGAAGCTAGAGCTACTTTATTAGTATTAGTGTTCGTAAAATAGTCTTCTTAATCTGCGCTAACTATCTTAAAGAACGATTCATTATTTCAAAATAATTCATTATTATATCATTACAATCATTATTTAGTTGTAAATTAGTTATAGTAGTATAGTGTTTAGTCTGTTTTAGGTACGTTTACCATTCATTTTAATTTAGTCAAGTTTGGATGGAGCCTTTAGATTATTATAATAATAATAACAATATTAATATTACATATGAAGAACCTTCACCACAGATGCCGGCGTGTGATGTTTTTCAGGTTGAAAGACAAACATGAACAGGTAATATAAACATGGTTATGCTGTGAACTCCTATAGAAATCCTATAGAAACAATAAATGTCACTTTGCAGCCATACAATCCTATCATAATTGTATACAGTATAATCTGATATATCACTGTAAATTAAACCAGCCATATGTATATTAAGTACTTAAATCTGAGCCCAAACTAAAATTTACAGCAGTAAATTAAACAGTCATCTTAATCCAAGCTCATCAGATATAATACAATGGACATGTCACTGTATCAGGAGTCATTTTCCCTTGTAGAGCTTGTCATGTAGTACCTACTTCACAGAAACAGAAAGTAAACATAATCTTGTGTATATATCTATATATACATACACATGTGTATACACACATATATAGTTTTAGTCATCAGCTGAAAAACTTTATCTAAAAATCTAAGAAATGATTAAGCTGTAAAAGTAAAGTAGTAAGTAGTTTTTCTTCACTATTGTAGGATCAACATGTTTGTTCTCATGCTGGAAAGATTCTTCAGGCAGGACGACACATGGGCAGACTTCAGGCTGAGCAGAGAAGCCCTGGTTGTGCTTCTGGATCTTCTCAACCAAGACATTTATATTCTATTTAATGTAAATGTTGTTAATAGTGCTTGTTTTGTGTATTACATTTTTACACACACACACACACAAACACAAACACACATATATATATATATATACACATACACACACATACATAATCCAAGATACTATTTAACAGTGTATTTATTATCAAAAAATATAAACAAAAATATAATAGATATGAGGACACATCTTTGAAGGATAGGGAGGAGTCTCTCCATCCTCCTCTCATTTCTCTCCTCATGTCTTCCCCGAGGAGGTCGATCAGTTCACCGTCTCTGTCCCTCTTCCTCCTCTGAGGTTCTGGTCTGTTTGGGTCCTCCACATCATCATCATCATCATCATCATCCTCATCCTCCTCCACCACCCAATCGTCCTCCTCTTCACCCACTGCTGCAACTTTGCCCTGGTCTGTCTGTCCTCATGGATGAGGTGCTGGGACAGAAGCACTCCATCCCTGAGGACATAGCAGGACAAAGCAGCAGTGGGCTTCCCCATTCTGACACCTGCAATCCTGAAACAGGGGATTCATCAAGTCAACAAAAACAACAATGAAAGTACATTTCAAAAGTATATTATTAATGCCCAAGATAAACCAAATGTAATGTAAAACACCGAACAGACATCAAACTAATATATATACATACTACATACCGTATCCTTACTTAATATTTATTTTAAGTTGTCTTTTTAAGTTGTTTTTTTGGCCTGCAAGGGAGTTACATTTCCTGCAGGTCCATTCTTTGCAAAACAGTACTATTCAGAGACAAAAGACAACAAGGGAAGATGTAGTTTTAGCACGGGGGTTTAAATGACATGTTGCTGCCCCCTCTCACAGTTAAAATGATCATTATAGGCATAATAACATTACGCTTCTCTTTTAGGAAAGACAACAACATTTATGTCTTTGCCAGAGTGAAGAGGTGAGCTCACCTCTGAGGAGAATACATCGAGCATCATTTTATTAGAAAATCAAATGATTAACGTATGTTTCTTTCTTGCCACCAACTACAATCAGTGTGTGGTGAACTAAGTATGATATAAAACCACCACATATATGTTCATTAAAGTTTAAGTTAAAACAAAAGTTTGAAAGTTACGCCGTGATTGAAACTACCGTTTCACGGTGCTTACAGACAGCACACGGCGAACAGCGAACAGCCAATACTGCGGTCAGTCTTGTGACTTGTGCTTATTAATTACATAAATAGCGGAACATTTAAAACAGAAGAAACGTTTAATTTGTTCAACGTTGTTTTGTTTATTTCATTCTGATTTGTAATACTTACGTATGAAAACGAACTCGCTTCTCCCGCAACACGTCCGCCATGTTGGATTGAAAAAGTTTTGCTGCTGGCGCGCAAAGAATTGTGGGATATGGTCGGCGGCAAAGGATACCCCAGACCTATCCTTCAAAAACAAGCTAAAGTCGGCCACATATCTTGGCCGCATACGGAGCAGTCGAGGTGGACCGGTTCATTCGGGACAGCCGACGGCTTTGCGCTGTGACGTAATTTGACAACATCCGGTCGACGAATTCACCCTTCCTCGGCCGCGGTCTCGCATTTGGGACATAGCCAATACGTCATACACAAAGCTGTCAATGCAGCCACATAACGATCTGAAACGCACAGTGGATTATTAAAAGACAAAACCTGTTTTAATCCCTGTATGTGAATGAACACTTACGTTAAGTAGATTAACAATGTTAATGAAAACTCACCCCATAAGGAGACAGAAGGTTAATAAGAGGTTCGGGTGCTGGCATCACGACGTAATCGTGTCAGACAACTTCTGTGTCTTTTCCTCGGTGTGTCCAGTAATTGTCATGTCCTTTCGGCTGCTAAATAATCCATCTGTTTGTTGTTTTTGCGACAAGTTAGCATAAAGATCACTAGCTTAAAATGCTAACAAGTACACTCACACAGCAGAAGTGAGATCGGTGTCTGTCTCTGTCTTTGTTAAAAACTACAGCCACAGTTAAGTTTTTTCCTTGTCCATCTTCATCCAACGGTGAACACTCACACGCAGCAGCAGCTGTAGCCTAGGCTGGGAGCATAAGTTGCATGTTTTGTATGTGTTTTCTTCATGACTGTCAGCTGATTGGCCAAAAAAACAACGAAAGCTCTGGAATGTGATATCACCACACCCTAACTAGGAATCGATGTAATACAGTACCGCGGGAAGTAGGGGTGCTGGGGGTACCGCAACAAAATTGTCGCGGAGAATTCTTCAGTGACTCGCTCCCGGTAATCATCAGACATGGTTACACACATTTTCAGAGGCTCGGAGACAGTGTGGCGTTGGTATTGCATTGTAGAGCCTTACACAGCAAAGGGCAGGGACAGAACTTTTTTTTTTGTAACAGTGGTTTGTAATATCCTCGACCTGGCTGCAACAAATGTCTCACTTCTTTATATAAAAAAAAGTGTGATGACATGTAGAAACTTCATTGTGCGCCTCACAACTGAACTGCGGTGTCCACGTGAGCGCAAAAGTCCGAAACGCCATGGTGTACAAGCCCTGATAGGAGCGGCAAAGATGGGGAAGAGAAAGCAGTGAAATTGCTAGAAATAATTATTTTCTAGAGAGCTTATTTACACATCTATTTATTTTAACTTTGTACTTTAACCTTTGAAATCATATATCCAAATTAATTATGAACAGTAAAAATGATCGCTATGGTATTTCTAGTAGGTACATTATTTGGGTTGTGAGTGTCATGATAAATTGATTAAAAAAATTACAAGTGGTGGGGACAAAATTGTTGATCCTAAATAGTGATGGGGACATGTCCCCGACGTATAATGACACCTATGTTCACTTGTATCATTGTGCATTTTCTGTGTGGTTTTGTGACTAAATAATGCAATTGACTGTGTCACTGCTGCATGTAACAATATTGCCATTCTGTGGGAGTCAAGCCGCAGTATATATCCTATATTTGTTAATCAATGTAGTGAGTTGCTAGTTAAGTACACCTCTGAGGGTCTTTTTTCTCAGGACCCCCTGCTGAGAATATGTTCCCGTGGCTATGATGTAATATATATAAGATGTGGTGGGCCACATATGACCGATGTGGTACAGTGGCCAGCTGATCACGCTTACACAGATAAACGTGAGTTGGATAAACAAGAAGAGGAGGACACTCTGTTTCCTCATTAATGTTTTGTTCAGGTTCAAAATAAAAAGGCTAAACCTGAACAGTCACAACAGGGCCCCGAAGCCTGCTAGTGCCACCTTATGACGACACTACCCAGAGTGCATTGCGACGTTAATAACAATGGCGACCTACAAGTTAAACTATTTTTACAAATTTTATAAACTAAGACATCAAGAGGGTGATTTATGTCACTTTATTATCACTGATACTAACATTTATCTTTTAAGAACTACAGGTCTTCCTTTTAATACTTATATTTGGGCCCTATGAGTAGGCAAAGTGTGGTAAAAAAGCATGTGGTCTGCCTCAGTCTAAGTCAGTCCTTCTCAAATAGTGGGGCGTGCCCCGCTGGGGGGCACAGTGTGATGTTGGGGGGCACATAGGGCTGGACGATTAATAAATTTTAATTAGGGCTGTCAAAATTAACGCGTTAACGCAGGATGATTAATTTGTGGAATTAACGCGTTAATTTTTATAACGCATTAACGCACTTTCTCACTTTCATCGCGCTACGGGTAGACGTGCAGTTTATGAACAGGCAAGGCGGCGGGCAACTGCTTGGGGCCCCGAGCCGATAGGGGCGCTCCCGACACTCGTAGCCTAAATGCATCAGTGAGCAGCTGCATCCCCGTCTCCCTTAAACAACAATGGTTGATTTGCAATGACATCTCAGTAGGAAACCTCCCTAAAGGGGCCCCACGTCTCCTCACGTTAACCTGTGTGAAGCTGAAGGAAAATGAAGAGGAGTTATCAATCAGGAAGTTAGAAGAGGAAGAAAAAAAGAGGATGAAGAAAAAAGAAAGAAAGACACACAGTTGTAAGTGGCGCTGCTGGCGCAGATAATGATATAATCATAACATTAACAGTCACTGTCTAACTAACGGGGACACAGACAGCAGCTAACATTAGCGTCAGAATGCTAGCTGACGCTAACTAGTAGAAGCAGTGCTTCAAAGGTGCTGATGAGGAATTTCCTGCAGTGGGTTTAGTAAAAAAAATATTTAACTTCTATACTTTATATTTTGTTTATAATGTGAGTTATTAACAGTGCAATGTAAAGTTTTTTTTAAGTTATTTACAGCATTTTATTTTTTCTATTTATTTATATTGTCTTATAATGTGGGTTCTTTACAATGTAATGTTTATTTTTTTACTAAGTTTGTATAGGTTTTAACAAGTTATTTACAGTATTTTATTGTTCTTTACATTTATATTTTCACATACTTTATTTATCTCTCCATTCCAACAACAGTATAAAGAGAAAATTATAATTTTTTTGGCATATTTACGAATGGATTATTATTATTATTATAATTAATCGTGATTAATCGTGATTAATCCACAGCTACCCTGTGATTAATCTGATTCAAATTTTTTATCTTTTGACAGCCCTAATTTTAATCGATTTTGGTTTCTCATGATCATAAAAACATTACAAAAACGATTAATGAACCGCATGGCGAGGCGTGTATGTAAATTCCTATGCTAGGAAAACACATTGAATGTACCCATATTATGTGCAGCAGCAAGCGTGTGACATGTGTGGATCAATAAGGAGTGAGTGATTGAAAACATGGCAGAAAGGCAAACTTTGGTTGCGAAGAAAGGTAGAACATTTTGGCTTCAATTTGACGGACGTCGAGCGTAAGGAAATTGTTTGCAAAGTTCCTTGCGCTGTCTTGTCTGCTCCTCAAGGCAACACGACCAACTTATTCAGTCACTTAAAGCCATTGCTACTGAGGTTGGATAATCCTCAACCCAAATTAAGCTCGTCACTAGATGTTAACTGTAGTCCCATAACCCTTTGATGGCATCTGCAAGAGAAGAGTTTTAAGAACAACAAACGTCTTAAAGGCCTCGTCTCCTTCAACGACACAAAATTGCTTGGAGTTTGCATGAGAGCACCAATCAAGGGACATTGAAAGGTGGAAGAAAGTTTTATTCTCTGATGAATAAAATTTTTTACCTTGACGGCCCTTTTGGCTTCCAACATTACTGGCATGAAAAGGTGATCCCACCTGAGATGTTTTCTGCATGGCACAGTGGAGGGGCGCCATCATGATCTGGGGGGCTTTTTCCTTTGATGGAACAATGGAGCTTCAGGTAGTGATGTTACAGATGTGCCGAGGCCTCAAAGCGTGTGTTGAGTAATGAAGGGGGCGTTTCCACAAAGCGTGTATCGACGCTTGCTTCATTTACGGGACGAGCCAGAAATGATGACGTCCGAAGCCTCGCTGCCCGGCTGTACCACGTGATTGCTTCGGGAAGTGGTTCAGATTTTGCCACAAGGTTTTACAGCTATATAGACCCCTCAGGCTTGCGGTCAGTTTAGAGTTTGGATAGCGTTTATCAGAGGTGTGATTTTGTCCATTTATAAACGGAATTCTGTTTTTTCGGCCTGAAAATGACCCTCAAGTAAATCATGCATCGGGGTTAAAAGATTGTTAAAATTTTGAATTTGTTTTTCGTGTTATCATGTAATATTCGTGAAACATTTAGGTAACCTGATTTTTTTGCTTCTTAAATGTGAATATTGTCTGGTTTCTTTGCTCCATTTGACAAAAAAAATGAAAACTAGGTTCCAGGTTTGATAAACACTGATCAACATTTTAACTATATTTTATGGACAAAAACATATTTGATTAATAAACAAATAATTGACAGATTGATTCTAAATCTAAACAGTATATTTCATTAAACACTGAAAAGACATCTCTAGCAGTGTTTCTTTGACAACCAATTTCACTTCAAGATGGAAATTGTGGCACTGAGGCCATCTCTCCCAAGATGAAAGTGTCTGTAAGTGAAAGATCATTTAATTTTTTTTAACATGGTTTAACTCTCTTCCATGTAGGCTACTGCACTTTATTTAAATTTTTGAATACAATGCAGTCGCATCATGCACCGTACATTTTCCTTTTTTTTGTCCTTTGCCAACCACACCCCTGGTTGATATAGTTTGGAGAGTTCTTTTTGGCTAAACAATATGTATGCATAACAGCCTCATCTGTTCCTTGTGAATGTGTTTTTTCAAAAGCTGGAGAAGTTGTCAGCAAAAAAATTAATCATGAGTCCAAAAACAGTGGAAAAACTATGCCATGATTGTCTGGGTTACACAAGCACAGCCCACCTTCCCTGCACCTACTTTTTAAAACAACGTTTTGTTTCCTAAAGCACACCCTCCCTCAATCCCAGATATGTCTACTGAATCAGCTGAACACAGTATTTGTTGTCTAACCATTTCACCACTAGATGTCACTGACATGAACCTTTGAATGCATGAACCCATGTTCAATACAATTGGCAAAGTGGTTCAATAATGCTTCATTGCTTCATTTGAGCGTCACTAGCATCAGGTTGTGCAGAGGCCTCAAACTGCAGCTGGCTATGTGGAGATGTTGCAGTGGGCATCCCTCATGACTGAAGGCCATCATCTGTGTGGTAATGACTGGGTTTTTCAACAGGACTGCAACACTGCAGTTCACAATGCCCACCTGACAAAGGACTTCTTCCAGAGAGATAACATCACTCTTTTGAACCATCCTGTATATTCTAAATCCAATTGAGAACATTAGAGGTTGGATGGCAAGGAAGGTTTACAAAAATAGACACCAGTTCCAGACAGTGGAGCAACATTCCCACGAGCTTCCTGGAAACACTAGCATCAAGCATGCCAAAACAAATTGTTGAGGTGATTGACAAGAATGGCCGACTACTCATTACTGCGTCCTTTTTTGAAAATTATCTATTTTCAGAGTTTTTTTGAGATGTGGTCTTAAACCTTTGATCAGCTGATGAACTGCCTATTTTAGTTTAATGGTTGTTTGCAATAAATTGCTTACTCAAATTTTTTTTTGTCTCACTCCCATTTCTTCTTTTTGCATTTTGAAGCACTACTTAGAACCTTCTCAAGATCCAACAGTGCAAAATTTAAATTATTGCAATTTTTCAACTGGTCTTAAAATTTTGATCAGGAGTGAACATCGCCTCCTGGTCTATTTATTCTGTCTCTAACTTGCATCCCTCTTTCTCTCCCCCACCTCTCCTGTCCCCAAACGTAACTTTCAGGATGTTAACCCTATAAAAGCAAGATAATTATTTATATTTTTAATTCGTTATTACAAAAAAAAAAAATCACAATTTTTTTAATTTTCCTTATAATAAATAGTAGGGGGATGGCAATTAGAGTCTTGGATATGTGAAAGATTAGCAACAAAATTGATTTGATTGCATATGTGTTTTTATGCAACGTAAAAAAATTAGTTAAAATTAAAATCTGCACACATCCTTTTCCCTTTTTTGCCTGATAAAATTTTCAGGACTCTTACTATTTAAATGTCAGTTTAATTTGAATTACTTATTTAAAAAAAAAAAACACAACATTTTCTCCCATATACAGTAATAAATAGTAGGGGGATGGGGCATCAAAGATTAACAACAAAATTGATTGCAATAGTTTTAATTTGTGTCAGTTATTCCCTCTGGACACCTCTGTAACACCAAAATGCCTGATTAACTTACATTAAAACCATTTTCTTTTAATCTCATTGCAATTACAGTTAAACCAAACCAGTGTTTTACTCTCATACATACAAGAAGATGATGTTTGGCAAATGATAATGGCTCTGTCGCAGTGAAAAAAAAAAAAAAAACAGACTCCTCAGTCTCACTTCTGAGCCCATGTGGTTTATGTTCCAATTGTAGTTTATAAAAATCAGGCCTTGGGCAGAGATAAATACAAGACATATAAATAAATATAAAAGTGACATGGTTAACAGTCCTGGATTCCCAAAGCCCCTGAAGTGACGTCCTCCTGGCCCATTCTGGAGAAAGCAGTGTGATGATTTGTGCAATCAAACCGTTCTCTGGAGAAAAGAAACATGAAAATTGTGATTTGGCTCACAGTCAATATTTTGTCAATACATTCAAAAATAATAAATATATTTATAAAAATTATCACTCTGGGATAATCTTTGCAGATATAACGTTCACTCTGCTCTCGCACAAGGGAAGCGGAATGTTAAATTGAACAAGTGGTGCCACTCTGGCTCAGAATTTTCTGTGCAAACATTAGAACAAGCAGCATATCTAACATATTCTTAAAATAACATGGACTTAAGCAGGTGTATATTTTATTAGATGAGTGTGTCTGTTTTTCCCTTGTGTCCCCTCTGTCAACCATGTTCTCAGTCTTCTGGCAGTTGAATTGAGCCAATTGAAACATGGGGCCAATTCCAATTCCTATCTTAACCCTCAAGCTCAACCCTTATCTTAACTGGCCCTCAAAAGCAAGTGTTGAGGGTTATTTTGTCACTTAGAAATGGGACACCCCTTAAATGCAGATACGTCTTCAGACTGTGGGGGGCAGAATAACGTGAAAGCTGCGTCCAGTCTGTCAACTCCAAAAAAGAAGAAGAAGAACACATTTACGTCACGATTATTTATTTATTCTTTTATTTCAGTCAAGTTATTAGGTTGTCAGTTAGTTATAAGATGATACTCATACAAATACCACAACCACGGACATATTTAGCTGACAGTTACCACACACCACGGCTTATTGAAGGGTAAACGATAGCAAACGATCACGTGTGCGCACCGGCCGGCTATTGACAAAAGATCGTAAAATAAAAATCAATGTTACGCAACAATTACGTTAGTAATCCATAGGGATGGGACTTTTTTGTCGACAAATCGATCGACAATCGACACGTGCACACCTCGACAAAAAAATTACGAGTAAAAAAAGTCGAAGTGTCACAAACACGTAAAGTTCACAACCACTGAGGTTGAGGAAGCTGTGCACGAAAAGGTGATCCTCTGCGCATGATGATGCGCGCGTCACCGGCTCGTTCTCTCGAGTGGCTGTGCGCATCCAAGCGTGTGTGTGTTTGTGTGGGCATGCAGTGCGAATGAGGTTGCGCTTAAGTTTAGGACGGGGGTGGGGGACATAACACAAGCGCTACACAAATGAAGACGGCATCTCACCCAGTCAGGATCACTGTACTTCACTATGGTGGACACCTAACGAGCGCAGGTTCAAAAACCTGAGCCGTCTGGCGAGTGGCGACACGCGTGTTCCAGCGGAGAGTCCGGTTTTTTTTGCCCCTCATATTTATTACCGCTGTTCTGATGGTCAATAATGGACATTACAGCCATGTTTTTGAGCTTAAAATGAAGTAGTACACTGTAGAATAATTTACACCCCCGCATTGCTGCTGTTACTGCTGCTGTGAAAAATAAAGTCGACAAAAAATTCGACACGTGGACCTCGACAATCTCTAAAAAAGACTCTAAAAATGTGTGCAATTCTCAACCCTAGTAATCCATAATATGGGCCTAAACTAAGATAATACAATGTTTTTTATAATTTTTATATCTCTATTAACAAAGAAAATACTTAATTTGTATCGCACTCTCTTCGCTGCTTTCGACGCCATCTTTCTTATGTGAAAACACGCAATGCATTCTGGGTAGCCCTTGCTCCCAAGGGCGGTCCCAGAAAATCTCAGTATTGAGGGCGATACAGCCCTTAGACTCACCCCTCAACTTAATTTTTCTGAGAATCGGGACAGCACTTGCACTAGAGGGAGTGCACATTTTTGAGATTGAGGGTTAAGCAAGGAATTGGAATTCACCCATGGTTTACTACGCACCAGTTCACAGCAGCTTCTCTCCTCTGCTCAGTCTTCCTTCAAGTTGTCGATGAGCTCCTGTGTCTGATGGGCAAGCCTCCTCTTCTCAGCTTGCTGCTTCTTCAGGGCTTCATCTGCTTTCTTACTCTGGTATATCTTCACCCCAGCAAACGCTAAACACAGCAGCAGTGTCTTCAGGGCCAGAATGTATAGGAGGACGGGGACATTGTCCAAAGCCTGATGAAAGAGTGGAATTTATTACACACACACACACACACACACACACACACAAGCCTCAGCTGTGTGCATTGGCGTAGAAAGGGGGAGGTGGGATACGTGTGTGAGTGAGAGAAAGGGACAGCTGCACTCCCATGTGCAATGTAAAGCTGTAGTTTTCATACACCACACTTCTGTACATGTGAGCTGAAGTAAAACTAATAATAATGATAGTCCCGCCTACAGAACAACTGAGGAAGATACACGAGCTGCATTTGCCATATTTATTATGATTATTACAACCTACATTTAAGGGCTACTTAGCAAAAGTCAAAGTCAGTAAAAAGAAACACATTAGTGCTAGCTTACTCAGCTGTGGTAACGTTAGCATTCGGCTTTAAACGTCTGAGACAGTTAAACAGAAAAAAAAGCATAAAAAACACTTCTCACCCAGAACAGACCTGCTTAACGACTTACCGGGATTCTAAATAGAATTTTGTGGGATTATTACCTTCCAGTTGATCATTTTCGCTTCAGTAGTGGTGATTTCTCCTGTGCACCGTGGAGGCGATAGAGTTAAAAATACTCTTCTGGAGGGCAGGACCTGCCAGGACGAGCCAATCAGACTGCACTCTGTTGTACGTACTGTGTTGCGTTCACTGTCCGTATCAGACACTATCCGCTATTGCGGATGTCCCATGTCTATATTTGATAGAACTCTTAGTGTTGCTCAACCACTTCCAGAAAAAATATCTTAGATTAATACAATTGGCAGCGCTATACATTAATGTACGCGCGAGATGTTTTTTAATTACATTAATGGCGTCTATTTTCTTTATTTGTTTCCAAAGTTTCCATTTTCCCAGTTGAAGTGAATGTATCACTGTCCTTTCCCTTTACAGCGGTACATTCACCAATGTTCGAGCAAACTCTCTCTCTTACACACACGCGTGCGCGCGCACACAATCCATTATATCTCTAATATGTATTTGTATAAAGCTCCGTGAAGTTGGCCCCCCCACCCCCAATAAAAACTTCAAAATACTTTTAATCGTTTGTGCTTCGTTTGTGCTGGTTTGTGCCGCAAAAATAATCGTTTGTGCTTTTTTAGTTTTTGAGATATTAACATGTTTATACGCAGCCCCTCATATCGTCCAAATGAGCTGAAATGGTCTCGTTTGTTAGTGCTTTGTTTGTGCCGGTTTGGGCTGCAAAAGTTTTCGTTTGTGCTGCTTTAGTTTTTGAGATATTAAACATTATTGCAAAATGGGGCGCGCGCGCGCGTGCCCGCGCCGTAGTCAGCGAGCCCCTTCACCACTCTGTAGGTGAGGAAGAGGAGGAGGAAGCTGAACCAGCCCGAATCGTCCAAATGAGCTGAAAATGGTCTCATTTGTGAATTCTTACGAGGAGAAACTCCCATTTCAGATATCTTTAATCCAATTGTTACTAGTCATAATTTTAATTTCAGATATTCAAAATGAAAAACTATTCCAGATATCCAGAATGTAATTTTGAATATCCAAAATACATTGTGCCTAGTAAAAATGGCATTATGGATATCCACAATTCGTATTATGACTAGTAAAAATGTAATTTCAGATATCTACAGTTAGAATTATGACTAGAAACAATATAATTGCAGATATCCATAAAAGCATTGTTGATATCTGTTGACGGGTAGCCGTTTTAACATTTAATAGCTAGACTGATATGTATCACAGAAATCTGTAATTAAATTCTTCCTATCCAAAATGTCATTCTTCCTAGGACAAATGACATCACTTTTGCCATTCATGTGTATTGGGCTTTCAATTTCAGATCTCCACAATGTCATTCTTCCCAGGGCAAATGACGTCACGTCAGTGCGGTTTCATTACAATTACAGTAAATGAAAATTATGACTAGTAACAATTCTATTGCAGATATCCAAAATGTTCGTTCTAGGTATCCAGAATGACGTTGTGGAGATCTGAAATTGAAAGCCCAATACACATGAATGGCAAAATAGGTGTCATTTGTTCTAGGAAGAATGTCATTGTGGATATCTGAAATGTTCTTTTTGACGAGGAA
Source organism: Microchirus variegatus (assembly GCF_963457635.1). Classification (NCBI taxonomy): domain Eukaryota; kingdom Metazoa; phylum Chordata; class Actinopteri; order Pleuronectiformes; family Soleidae; genus Microchirus; species Microchirus variegatus. The sequence continues at coordinate 26,021,124 of NC_139802.1, read as the reverse complement.
GAATCAATTACAGATGTCTGTAATACATATCCAGTCTAGCGATAAAATGTTAAAACGGCCACTTTACACTTTTTTAGGATTTTTAGATATCTTAAATGTAGTTTTGACTAGTACAATCAAAGTTGCAGATATCTTGAAATAACATTTCCACCAGTAAGAATGTTATTGCGGATATCTTTAATTACCATTCTGACTAGTGAGAATACAATTTTGACGAGGAGAAATGCTATTATGACTATCTAAAATGTAATTACAGATAGCTGTGTGGTTGGATTAAATGTTAAAACGGCTTGCCATAGCGGTGCTATATCCAGTTCATATAATACATCCATGATAATAATACACACAAATAGGGAGGGAGAGAGAGAGAGGATGTTTCCTCGAATTATTCCCTCCACTGTTTACTGAATGCTTTTATTTTTTCTTTCTTTTTCTTCTTCTGTTAATAATGCAAAAGTATGAGTATTAGGGCCAAAATGAAAAAAAAACTTCTTCCTTTTGTAATATTACGAGAATAAAGTTGTAATATTACGAGAATAAAGTCAAAGACGATCAGCAGCAAGCTGTGACACGATGAGAAACACGGAGGAATTACATTTTAAAATTACAAATAATTATACAAAATGTCTGTCTTATCTTATTTTAAATAAAAGTAAATGTTTAATATTCTCCATGACAGAGACCATTTCAGTTTCTCCAGATACACGTGCAGCGAGATGTTAAACTATTTTAACTATTTCTAACCTAACCCACAGAATCTTCATAATTTCATCTGTCTTTATTTTTGTCTTGCTAGGTCAGCCATCACCACATGTCCCCAGCTGCCCTGCTCCACAGATTCAGTGGATCTGTTCACAGCACAGAGGATCTGGATGAAGATGGAGCTGGAATCAATCTCTGGCCGGCTCCATCCCTTTGAGCAACCCAATGAAGATAATGTGATTGTGGCATTTCCCTCCCCAGCCAGAGTTAATCGACAGCATCTCTGAGCGTCCATCTTAACATATTTTACAATAGTTAAGTGCCAATGTTAGATAAAAATAATACATTCAATTACATTTATTTGTATAGCGCCAAATCACAACATACATTATCTCAAGGTGCTGTACATAGACAACATCATGCAGAGCAGAGAAACTCAACAATTCACACAATGATCAAGTGAGTGGAGAGAAAAAAACTCCCCTTTGTAATAATAGTAGTAGCCTCGAAACTGGATCTGGATCCTGCAACCTGCAAGATGAGGACACAGAGGGAGAGAGAGAGAGAGAGGGACAAGGTTAAAGAGAAAGAGCATGGATCCAGTTCATTACTGTCTATGTGCCGTTAAGACAAGATAATAATGTATTCGTTTAGTCAGGCTTCCTTCTTTTTCATAAAACAGGTGATGAGATGATGATGCAGACTGAGACTCCGTGACACAAGACTTTTCATGAAACTAAGAGATCTTTATTCTGTTACAAGTCAAGTGTCAATTCCAGGTGCTGCAGATCACCTGGGAGAACTTCCAGCCAAATTCCCCAAAAGCTCTAGCTCTCCCTGAGCAAAACCACACTTTTTTAAACAATAAAGGTTACCTGCTTCTCCTCCTATACCTCACCCTGTGCCCTTTATTCGACCCCCAGTCTCCCTTAGAGAGCATCAGAGGACAAATGCCTAATCTAAACATCCACTTTATGGTCAGCTGAAGATCTATCTGAGCAGGCAATGCTCAGATAAAATCTACAGGCTTCCGTCGTAAACTTAATTGTAGGGCATTGCAAACCCCAGTTACATTGTATGTGAACACAAACATATTTGCTGTTAAAGTGTCTAATACACTTCACAGTAATGTCAAACGTTAAAAAAGTAGTTTTGTAACAACTGACTGACATTACAGTTGAATGTTTTGGCGTAAAATAAGGAACTCGATATTATTGTGCCATTAGTATTTTGTCTACATGAGTTGAGGGCTTACCTTAGAGAGAAAGAAGAGGACACCATATGTCAAAATTTGATGGATGACCCCCCTCACCCCTCCCCTCTCTGTTTCCCCCTCCCCCCCCCCCCCTCTGTTTTCTCCTCAACCCTCCCCTCTCTGTTTTCTCCTCACCCCTCCCCTCTCTGTTTCCCCCTCATCCCTCCCCTAAGCAACTGTGACGTCACCCCTGCCCACTAACCATGCCCCCACCCAATCCAAAACTTTATGTCAAAATTTGATGGATGAAATTGGATGGATTAATTATTGGATTGATTAATTATTCTCTAAAATTACTATTCACCTAAACAAATATACATTTTAAAATTGGCTGTATGTTGATCATAACTGATCTAAAGAATCCCATGTCTTGCTTGGCACATGGCAAGACTGGAATGAGCACTTTTAGACTGGCACAAGACAGGGGAAGGAGAGACAGACATCAAATATCAAGTATTCTACAGATATACACCAACTATACCATTTATTTTTTATTTTTTGTATTTTCCAGTAAAAGTCAGACTTTTATTCATCAAAAGAGTTGCAAAATGTATACATATATATGTGTAAATATAGTCAAGACATTGACAAGCTTAGAAATAATGATTTTTATTCAAATTAATAATTGTGTCCTTTGGTCAAAGAACCAGCAAAACTGTTTTCAGCTGTGCTAACATCATTGCACAAGGGTTTTCTAATGAAAAACCCCATCAGTACAACTATGATTTTACCTGTCAATTACAGATGAGTTGCGATCAATAATATACCAGTGGAGGTAGTCTGACACAATTTCTTTCTTTGCTGTACTTTGCTAACAGTAGACACACATCTCAGACTACCTGCTGTCTGTAACACTGTGCTGTGTCTCATGGTACATTCTCGCAGAGTGTCATCTGAAGCAGTATTCACAATCTGAAAAACATAAAAAGGAATATAACCACTCAAGTCAATAACTGTATGTACTGTGTTACGACCGACTCAAAGGCCATAACAAAAGTGGGAGATGCACCAACAATTATGTATAAATCAATAGTAACATGTATCAAATAAATATGCAAACAAAAAACAATGAGGTATGTAAGTCAGCATCAGTGGCGCATGGAGGTGTATGAATGTGATGAAGCATGTGTGGTGCATGTTGTCAGTGTAGAACTAAAGAAACAACAAAGCAAACAAAAAAGCTCATGCTGCTGGTGCAGTCGAGGAGTTGAAGTCAGAGCTTGAACTGAAGGGCTGCTTGCATGAGGAGGTGGAGCTAAGTAAACTGGGAGGCCTGGCCAGATGCTCCCAGTTACCAATCAGTTCAGCCTGAGACCTGCAAATAGAGGAGCAGAGCAGCAGTATCCCAGTAACAGGCTCTGGGCCTTCACAACCGTATCTACTTGTCTGTTTTTATTATTCCAATTACAGTCAAACGTTAGGACAGTTTCTCATTTAAGTTTATGGTAAAATGTCCAAACTTTTGATTGTTACCGTAAATAGCATAGTGTAATCTTGCATTATTACCAAACAATAAATTAAGCTAATTCTATGTAAATGATTAAGGAAGGAAAATGTGTTTCAAAACACTGCAGAGACTATGTAGTACTCTGTACCACACTGCAGCCTTATGCTATTCTCACCTCTTGCAAATCTTTCACCATTTCTTCATCAACTGTTGCTTTGAATGAATGAAGATAATGTACAAGGTCTTCTGACAGGAAATGGGGTCCTGGACCTCCATGCACAATTGACACCACAATCATCTTTCGTGCCAGGTAGTACTCATCCTCTCTAACAGCTGTGAATGAAGTCATATTGCAAAATCAAAACATATACTGTATTATATACACTATAATGAAACTCTTCAAAAAACTTCAAGTTTTTGAAGAATAGTTAAGTTATAGCAACAAAGTATATGTCATGTGATATATATGGTTATTGATCATTAACCATTAGTATAACACACATCTAACCATATCCATACCATTTGCATACAGGGCTGTGTATTTACTGATGGAAAATTCATTTGCAGGTTAAAACATCATAACAATGTTTTTCTTTTCTATGTAATCAACAAATTAAAATTAACTTAGTCACCATCATTTTTTATTTACCTGTAGCAAGTAGTCCTGACTGGATTTGTTTCATGTGGCTCCAGATCTTCACTATCAGATATTACTATCTGAAAAAACAAATTAAAATGTCTAACTCAACATTAAGAGCAAGAAACATGACTGAAAACAGGCTATCACAGTCTGCCTTAATACCTGTCCAGGTTGAACTGTGCTTGAATTCCCAGGAGCATCTCCACACAATACAATTGATTACAATGATTACCTTTATGTATATATGGAGTTTTGAGAAACATTTAGAGATAGGGGAAGATTTATAAATAAGAGAATATTTGGTTATAAATCACATTACATGTATGATATTTTCTACTTCATGTTCATCAGAGCAAATGCTCTCAGCTAATCACATCACACACAACGTAAAGATACATTACTTATTTTGTAAAAATTAGTACTTGCATCTTCAGGTTTGCATTTGGGTGTACTTTTTTTGTGGTTCAAACACCTGAGAGGAAAACCATTCAATTATCAACAACACTTTTAACCAGCTTCCATCATTGTTCCCTTACCACATACAGCATATATCAATGATGAAAGATGGTGAGTCTTTCTGTAATGTTAACTTACAAGTAATCAAAACAAACCTTGGTTCTTCTAAAATACTCACCAGAACATGGATTTAATGCTTTAATGCTCAAATATATATGCAATGAATAAATAAATAAAAAAGGAATATATATATATACACACACATAAATAAATAAAAAACTAACATACCACAGTGTCAGCCTGATTGAATTGAGCTGTGCTCCTGGATGTGATCACAATTTCAGAATCTGGAGTTCCATTCACTGTGGTAAAAACAAAAAATCCAACACATTATAAATATTACGTATGCTAGAGTAGATTATGTATGTAAAAAATATTGAATTATGAACTCCACAAACCTCCTTTAAAGTGTGTTTCCGTCATCCATGTCCTTGTTAAATGTTGTCATTTTCTGGACAGCGTGTTTCAGCAGATCAGGTGCTGCTACTTCTGGGTCTGTAAATAATGGGAGTGTTTTCCCTCTTACAGGTTTTAACTCAGTTCCATGTGGCAGTGGCACCATCAATCCTATGTTAATATAGTAAAACAACAGAAAGGTGTTATTATTCTCACACACATATAGCATTGCAAAACGGCCAAGGCAACTTACCTGGGCATTTTTCTTTTCTTGTTTATGTCAGTTAAAAGACTGTCGTTCTTTGGACTTGGTGCTTCTGTACTCCATGAACTGCTTATATGATGGGCATGGTTGTTCTGCTGGAATGAACAGAGTTCATGTAGAAAGTTAGCAGCAGCAGCTCAAACAATCACCAATAACAAGGAGTGCATATTAACGAAACACACTGCCATTCTGTTATGGCTGGAATTAGATTGACTGTGTAGCGAAATAGACTGAAACAGTAACTGCACCTTTATTCACTGCACGTCTGACAATGGCTCCAGATAGCTAGCGCTAGGTTACACTTACTTTGTTTAGCATTTTCCGGCTGTTTAGATGTCCCCTGTGCGCTTGGTCCTTCTGTCTGGTTCGTGTCCTTTTAAAAACTCCAGAGACCGTCCACACGAAATGCAAAACCTCGGTAACAGACTCAAATGGTTTCCACAAAAATGGGGAAAACATCATGAACCTCCATACAAACCACACAACACTACTCACTCGGTACAGTTTTTTCGGTACATTCCCTTTTCCGTTAGGATTTTGTCTTTGTAAAAGTGTTTCAGAGTTTGTTAATTTGTTTCAGCGTTTGTGAATTGGTTTCAGAGTTTGTAAAATTGTTACAGAGTTTGTTAATTTGTTTCAGCGTTTGTAAATTTGTTTCAGTTTGTACTTTTGTTTCAGAGTTTGTAAAAGTGTTTCAGTGTTTGTAAATTTGTTTCAGAGTTTGTTAATTAGTTTTAGCATTTGTAAATTTGTTTCAGAGTTTGTAAAATTGTTACAGTTTGTTAATTTGTTTCAACGTTTGTAAATTTGTTTCAGTTTGTACTTTTGTTTCAGAGTTTGTTAATTTGTTTTAGCATTTGTAAATTTGTTTCAGTTTGTTAATTTGTTTTAGCATTTGTAAATTTGTTTCAGAGTTTGTAAAAATTATTCAGAGTTTGTAAAAGTGTTTCAGAGTTTGTACTTTTGTTTCAGCATTTTTAAATTTGTTTCAGAGTTTTGAAAAAGTGTTTCAGAGTTTTTAAATTTGTTTCAGAGTTTGTTAATTTGTTTCAGAGTTTGTAAATTTGTTTCAGAGTTTGTAAATTTGTTTCAGAGTTTGTTATTTTGTTTCAGCGTTGTAGTCAAATATCGGACGATGTATGAACATTTTTTGAAAAACATTTGCCAAATGCTGAAACAAATTAACAAACTCTGAAACACATTTACAAAACTCTGAAACACTTTTACAAAACTCTGAAACACTTTTACAAACGCTGAAACAAAATAACAAACTCTGAAACAAATTTACAAACTCTGAAACACTTTTACAAACTCTGAAACAAAAGTGCAAACTGAAACAAATTTACAAACACTGAAACAAATTAACAAACAGTAACAAATTTACAAACTCTGAAAAACTTTTACAAACTCTGAAAAACTTTTACAAACTCTGAAACAAATTTACAAACGTAACAAATTAACAAACTCTGAAACAAATTTACAAACTCGGAAACACTTACAAAACTGAAACAAATTTACAAATGCTGAAACAAATGTACAAACTCTGAAACACTTTTACAAACTCTGAATCAATTTTACAAACTCTGAAACAAATTTACAAATGCTAAAACAAATTAACAAACTCTGAAACAAATTTACAAACTCTGAAACACTTTTACAAACTCTGAAACAAAAGTACAAACTGAAACAAATTTACAAACGCTGAAACAAATTAACAAACTCTGAAACAATTTTACAAACTCTGAAACAAATTTACAAACGTAACAAATTAACAAACTCTGAAACAAATTTACAAACTCGGAAACACTTTTACAAAACTCTGAAACAAATTTAAAAATGCTGAAACAAATGTACAAACTCTGAAACACTTTTACAAACTCTGAATCAATTTTACAAACTCTGAAACAAATTTAAAATGCTAAAACAAATTAACAAACTGAAACAAATTTGAGTGAGTAGTGTTGTGTGGTTTGTATGGAGGTTCATGATGTTTTCCCCGTTTTTGTGGAAACCATTTGAGTCTGTTACCGAGGTTTTGCATTTCGTGTGGACGGTCTCTGGAGTTTTTAAAAGGACACGAACCAGACAGAAGGACCAAGCGCACAGGGGACATCTAAACAGCCGGAAAATGCTAAACAAAGTAAGTGTAACCTAGCGCTAGCTATCTGGAGCCATTGTCAGACGTGCAGTGAATAAAGGTGCAGTTACCGTTTCAGTCTATTTCGCTACACAGTCAATCTAATTCCAGCCATAACAGAATGGCAGTGTGTTTCGTTAATATGCACTCCTTGTTATTGGTGATTGTTTGAGCTGCTGCTGCTAACTTTCTACCTGAACTCTGTTCATTCCAGCAGAACAACCATGCCCATCATATAAGCAGTTCATGGAGTACAGAAGCACCAAGTCCAAAGAACGACAGTCTTTTAACTGACATAAACAAGAAAAGAAAAATGCCCAGGTAAGTTGCCTTGGCCGTTTTTGCAATGCTATATGTGTGTGAGAATAATAACACCTTTCTGTTGTTTTACTATATTAACATAGGATTGATGGTGCCACTGCCACATGGAACTGAGTTAAAACCTGTAAGAGGGAAAACATTACCATTATTTACAGACCCAGAAGTAGCAGCACCTGATCTGCTGAAACACGCTGTCCAGAAAATGACAACATTTAACAAGGACATGGATGACGGAAACACACTTTAAAGGAGGTTTGTGGAGTTCATAATTCAATATTTTTTACATACATAATCTACTCTAGCATACGTAATATTTATAATGTGTTGGATTTTTTGTTTTTACCACAGTGAATGGAACTCCAGATTCTGAAATTGTGATCACATCCAGGAGCACAGCTCAATTCAATCAGGCTGACACTGTGGTATGTTAGTTTTTTATTTATTTATGTGTGTGTATATATATATATTCCTTTTTCATTTATTTATTCACTGCATATATATTTGAGCATTAAAGCATTAAATCCATGTTCTGGTGAGTATTTTAGAAGAACCAAGGTTTGTTTTGATTACTTGTAAGTTAACATTACAGAAAGACTCACCATCTTTCATCATTGATATATGCTGTATGTGGTAAGGGAACAATGATGGAAGCTGGTTAAAATTGTTGTTGATAATTGAATGGTTTTCCTCTCAGGTGTTTGAACCACAAAAAAAGTACACCCAAATGCAAACCTGAAGATGCAAGTACTAATTTTTACAAAATAAGTAATGTATCTTTACGTTGTGTGTGATGTGATTAGCTGAGAGCATTTGCTCTGATGAACATGAAGTAGAAAATATCATACATGTAATGTGATTTATAACCAAATATTCTCTTATTTATAAATCTTCCCCTATCTCTAAATGTTTCTCAAAACTCCATATATACATAAAGGTAATCATTGTAATCAATTGTATTGTGTGGAGATGCTCCTGGGAATTCAAGCACAGTTCAACCTGGACAGGTATTAAGGCAGACTGTGATAGCCTGTTTTCAGTCATGTTTCTTGCTCTTAATGTTGAGTTAGACATTTTAATTTGTTTTTTCAGATAGTAATATCTGATAGTGAAGATCTGGAGCCACATGAAACAAATCCAGTCAGGACTACTTGCTACAGGTAAATAAAAAATGATGGTGACTAAGTTAATTTTAATTTGTTGATTACATAGAAAAGAAAAACATTGTTATGATGTTTTAACCTGCAAATGAATTTTCCATCAGTAAATACACAGCCCTGTATGCAAATGGTATGGATATGGTTAGATGTGTGTTATACTAATGGTTAATGATCAATAACCATATATATCACATGACATATACTTTGTTGCTATAACTTAACTATTCTTCAAAAACTTGAAGTTTTTTGAAGAGTTTCATTATAGTGTATATAATACAGTATATGTTTTGATTTTGCAATATGACTTCATTCACAGCTGTTAGAGAGGATGAGTACTACCTGGCACGAAAGATGATTGTGGTGTCAATTGTGCATGGAGGTCCAGGACCCCATTTCCTGTCAGAAGACCTTGTACATTATCTTCATTCATTCAAAGCAACAGTTGATGAAGAAATGGTGAAAGATTTGCAAGAGGTGAGAATAGCATAAGGCTGCAGTGTGGTACAGAGTACTACATAGTCTCTGCAGTGTTTTGAAACACATTTTCCTTCCTTAATCATTTACATAGAATTAGCTTAATTTATTGTTTGGTAATAATGCAAGATTACACTATGCTATTTACGGTAACAATCAAAAGTTTGGACATTTTACCATAAACTTAAATGAGAAACTGTCCTAACGTTTGACTGTAATTGGAATAATAAAAACAGACAAGTAGATACGGTTGTGAAGGCCCAGAGCCTGTTACTGGGATACTGCTGCTCTGCTCCTCTACTTGCAGGTCTCAGGCTGAACTGATTGGTAACTGGGAGCATCTGGCCAGGCCTCCCAGTTTACTTAGCTCCACCTCCTCATGCAAGCAGCCCTTCAGTTCAAGCTCTGACTTCAACTCCTCGACTGCACCAGCAGCATGAGCTTTTTTGTTTGCTTTGTTGTTTCTTTAGTTCTACACTGACAACATGCACCACACATGCTTCATCACATTCATACACCTCCATGCGCCACTGATGCTGACTTACATACCTCATTGTTTTTTGTTTGCATATTTATTTGATACATGTTACTCTTGATTTATACATAATTGTTGGTGCATCTCCCACTTTTGTTATGGCCTTTGAGTCGGTCGTAACACAGTACATACAGTTATTGACTTGAGTGGTTATATTCCTTTTTATGTTTTTCAGATTGTGAATACTGCTTCAGATGACACTCTGCGAGAATGTACCATGAGACACAGCACAGTGTTACAGACAGCAGGTAGTCTGAGATGTGTGTCTACTGTTAGCAAAGTACAGCAAAGAAAGAAATTGTGTCAGACTACCTCCACTGGTATATTATTGATCGCAACTCATCTGTAATTGACAGGTAAAATCATAGTTGTACTGATGGGGTTTTTCATTAGAAAACCCTTGTGCAATGATGTTAGCACAGCTGAAAACAGTTTTGCTGGTTCTTTGACCAAAGGACACAATTATTAATTTGAATAAAAATCATTATTTCTAAGCTTGTCAATGTCTTGACTATATTTACACATATATATGTATACATTTTGCAACTCTTTTGATGAATAAAAGTCTGACTTTTACTGGAAAATACAAAAAATAAAAAATAAATGGTATAGTTGGTGTATATCTGTAGAATACTTGATATTTGATGTCTGTCTCTCCTTCCCCTGTCTTGTGCCAGTCTAAAAGTGCTCATTCCAGTCTTGCCATGTGCCAAGCAAGACATGGGATTCTTTAGATCAGTTATGATCAACATACAGCCAATTTTAAAATGTATATTTGTTTAGGTGAATAGTAATTTTAGAGAATAATTAATAGTTTTCTTTGGGTAATTTCAATGTGTAAGTCTGCCGAGTGATCAGTAGTGAGTGGGGCTACAGACACTAATATATGTGTTTTTCTTGGGTTTTCGCAGTTGTTTCTTCACAGGATGGCTGGAAGGAGAGGGGCCCTTTTTTTGATTGATAGCGACATCTGGACCCCGACATTCCATACATCCTCTTTGGGGTCACTGTCTCACTGTATGTCTGTCCGTCCAGAGAGTGGACACTTCAGCCATGGTTCTCCCTAAGACCAAGTCCAGTACCCGTCGGCTTCATTGCAGCGTCAGAAATGCCATGTGCTTCTTTTGGGCCTTTGTGATACCGGACGCATGGCTAATGCTAATAGGTGTCTCGCTGATGCGGGCTGGAGTATGCAAAACATTTTGACCCATGTTTTTTGTTTTTTGATCGTCTCTTCACTTCACAACTCCAAAATGCAACTGTATTTAAGCATGGGGACTAAAGAAAAGTTGTCAGTGCCGGCTGGGGAGGGAGGGGGTGAGGAGGGGAGGGGTGAGGGGGGGTCATCCATCAAATTTTGACATAAAGTTTTGGATTGGGTGGGGGCATGGTTAGTGGGCAGGGGTGACGTCACAGTTGCTTAGGGGAGGGGGGAGGGGGAAACAGAGAGAGGAGGGTCGAGGGGGAAACAGAGAGTGGAGGGGTGAGGGGGGTCATCCATCAAATTTTGACATAAGGTGTCCTCTTCTTTCTCTCTTACCTTCCATACATAGTTCTCTAAATATTGTTTGAAAGCACTGAAATATATAACAATCTTAACTTACAATCTAATGAAGTGCGTAATGAAGTGGTTTTCTCTTTTTTATAATCAGAATGACTGACCTTGGTAATGTATCCCAACCATTTCCACAACAGGGATTGGAACTGGGGTGAGAATTCTACCACTAAACCACCAATGTCTGTGCTCTGGTTGGTACCATTTATACAACCAATCGTCTGGCTGGTCCTAACCAACCAACTATGTACCACCTTACTTCTATTCCTCAGTAACACCGCTGTCCACTACTAATTAGAACAAACAGCAGCAAAAGAAGCAAAGACAATCTTTGTCAGTTTGTTCAAGTCGGCCTTTGATTTTTTGTTTTTCTTCACATGTGAGCAAAGTGATTTAAATTCTTCTCAGGCTACTGAAACATAAAATAAGATTTCAGTCATTAAGTATCTATCATTGTTAATATATTGTCAATGAAAATGAAAAACTACATAAATTAGTTTTTTCTATGAAGTTATTGATAGTGGTTTGGACATGCATGGGTCCACATTCCTTTGCATGTGATGTGTGCTTTTTGACGTACATTTTAACTATACAGTAAACTGACTGCACTGCGCAAACAGTCGCATACACGGCAATGAGACAGAAAGACAGAGGAGGTCTGTGCCTTTGCTCTGTAATAGAACGCAATGGCGAATGGCTTGTGCAGCCGCTGCCTGACCAGAAAACAGCGCTGGTGAGTCGCTTTTATTAGACTGAAAATCACCAAATGCGGACGCATTCAAGCCTGTAGCAAAGTTATCTGAAATTAAAAAATACAACATTTAAAAAAAGAATCAAACCTTACATGCACTCAACCTCAAATTTTCCCTGACAGCCTAGGGTAGGCACTGCCGACTGCACGTTACATAGTATAATTTGTCTATACAATTGTTATAAGTACACCTCTGCATAACATCGTATGCTTATTAACATTAAAGAAAACAAAATATAGATCAACTTACAACAAAGAATAACTTTATTAACATTGTTTTTTAGTCTGCAACAGAAAAGATTTAAAGTTCATCAATTTGTGGATGTGGACTTGCAATTACACTTTATTCTAGTACGGCAAAACGGCATATTCCCCGGGGTCATTAATAGGGCTGGACGATTATGGCAAAAATTATAATCACAATTATTTTGATTGATATTGAAATCACAATTACAGTTTTCTCAATTGTTAACACACACATACTGGTACTTGAGACACAATGACCACATCAGGTAACTCATGCACCAACCCCCTGAACCAACTCTGCTAAACTACAAGCACAATTCCTGATTTACACTCAAATTGCAGTTCGAAAACACACTTTTTTCAAAACACTACACACAATTATCTGCATTTGGCACAATTTTCATGAAGAAAATCTCTTGTTTTCACAAGGAACACACTGTCATTCAAAATACTAAAGTTAATTTCCCTACTATGTTTTGAGTATAAAAACAATCCATCCATTTCCTACGATTCATTCTCCATCGTCCATCACAGGGCCTATAAAAACAATATTCTAAAATATTTTACACAAACGCAAAAAAAAAAAAGGCAAATCACAAAACACAAAAAAAAACGCAAATCAAAAAACACAAACGCAAATCAAAAAACACAAACGCAAATCAAAAAAACACAAACGCAAATCAAAAAACACAAATGTAGCTAATGTTTTGGTGTTGCTGCTGTTGCGTTTTACATTTGTGTTTTGCACCTCAGGGCCACCGTAGACAACCGTACCAGGCCCTGCAGGAACGTGGAATCCCTGACGCTCAGCCACGAAACGAGGACTAAAATATTTTACACACTTATGTATGTACTGTCTGTAGTAAGTGTAACACTAAACAAAAAAAGGCCTAAGTCATTATGATCAATGGAGAAGTGTTTTCCATTCATCATAGTGTTTTACATTGATCACATTAGTGTTCAACTGGTTCTTATAAATGTCTGTTCATATGATGGTTTGTGTGTGTCATTTGAAAAAAAAATACCATTTTGAGAAGAAATAACATTGTTTTGAATGTAAAGTTTCATTTTGCAGGAGAAGTGAGGGGTTTTGCCCATTGTGTGTGTGTTTTTTGGATTTGCGTGTAGAGTTGTGAGAGCATGAGGCATGCTTTCAGAAAATGTGTGTAAACAATCGAGAAAAACTGTAATAAACACGACTATTCATTAATTTTAACACTTGAGTATTTACAGTTTTTCTCAAATGCTAAAACACAAAAGCCAATCCTCTAAACCAAATGACCAGTTGTCTAAACACATTTACCAAATCTAGCCATAATTTTCCAATATCATAAACACATTTCACATGAAGACACAATTCACAAAACACAATCCTCCGTTCTCATAAATCTAAACACGTTTCCTTGCTAAAAGAACATATTCTCAAATGAAAGTTCATGTGATGCAAAATGCTTGCCACAGTCAGCAATAATTTAACACAATGAACACACCTGGCGTCATTTATTACAAACAACGACTACAAATTGAAGACACTTGTTGCTAATGCTGTGACCACACCTATAAAAGCGGGCGTTTTTCCCGCGGTTCCTAGCAAGAGACAATATAGCCTGCGATGTGGATGAGGTGATGTGGCCCGATGCAGCTCGGCGACATGATGCCGCACAGTGACTGTGGTGTGTGTGTGTGTGGTGTGAATGAAGAAAATAAAAAAACTTCACACCCTGATCATGTTGTGAATCTATTGCACACAATATGAGTACTGTTGTGTGCAATAGATTCTGTTTTTTGCATTGAGTTGTGTTACAGTAGTGTACTTGCAGAATTTTCTGTACTCTTCATATGAAACTCACAACTCTAAATGCCTAATCCTCTGCAGAGATCTAAGAAGATGATGATGATGCTTGCTACAGTGTAGCGGCTCAAATTAGGCTGAACCCGTTGGCCAGCTTCCCTCAGGGTCATCCCATGGTTGATGACATGGTCCACTATTGTAGCTCTGATGTTATCAGATATTCTAGTTCTTACTCTTCTTACCCTTCCTCTTTCCCCTCCTCATCCTCTTCTTGCTCCTCCTTGTCCTCTTCCTCTAACTTCCTCTAACCCTCTCGCTTCTTCACCTCCACGTCCTCTCCTTCGGCCTCCTCTGATTCTCACTCTTCTCACTCTTACTGCTCCTTCCATTGTACTCCACACAGACAGCTTACCTGTGGCTTATTTATAGAGCTATTGCAAAGTGAACTAATTATCTAAAACAGTTTTTACATGTGAAAGTGTGCCAGACAGTTGTCCAAATAGTGTTAATGATAGCCATACATGTGTATAATTTTGCTAGGAGTGTGTTGGAAATTTGGTAATTGAGTGTAAACAGTGAGTTGTGTTTAAAGTTCCGCAAAAAGGGTGTTGTGCAGTGAATTGTGCCTACAGTTTTGCAAAGTGTGTGTTACCAAATTGCAAACTGAGTTCAAAGCAGTGTTTGTGCTTTTAGTTTTGCAAACTCAGTGAGTGGTTTAGCTATACGTATTAAGTTTTAGAAATTGTGCTACAAGAATCACGATTAGCGCTTAAGCATTCAGAAAAAACTGTAACATGGATGCATTTACAGTAATGTGTTTTCCTAGCATAGGAATTTACCTACATGCCTTGCCATGCGGCGCATTCAGTTGGGGCCTGCCCCACTATTTGAGAAGGAATGGAGTAGACCAATGTAAAGACACAGTCATACGTTAGTTTTAGTGCCTTTATAATAGCATTTGCAGATTTTGCTTTAGTATTGGAAATATGATGGATGGCAGTAGGAAGGAGAGGAGAGGTCTTTATTGTCATTATATAACTGAAATTGCACAACAAAATGACAAAGTCATTTAGAATGAGTGTAGAACTTTCTAGCAGTTGCCCAGCGCGAAATCAAAGGGCGATTGTCATCAAAGCAGTTGTCATCAAAGCTTTGATGACCAAAGTGCTTCTTGTATATAGCAAACCCCTTGTTTGTTTGTCATCATCTGTAAATGATCATCAGAACCTGTATGATTTGCCGGTTTACAAACTATTAAGTAGTGTATAGAGTTGTGTTTAGAATAAAACCTCTTAAAGACACTCGAGTTGTCCGCCATACTTGTTCTGGTCGCCCTTTCCAGAGGGTAGTTTATCGAGCTGTAAGGAGCAGCTGGTAAAAAACTGGACAGTTGTAAACCGCTGTCGGAATCGTTGTCGAAGAACACGGTGCCGAGCGGAGAGCACCCGTCGTTGGAGAACAGCGCCGGGACCCCCAAAGACGTCACCACAACGAGCGAGCCAAAGCTGAGAGCCAACGGGGCCGTTAAAGGGCAAAAGTTGCCACTACAACGGAGGAGCCGAGGGCAAAAGCTAACGGGGCTGTTAAGGGACGCAAGAAATACTGTAGCCGAGAGTAAAGTGGAGCCGTGTGGACTGCTGGTAAAGAGACCAACAGCCACTAGAGAGGCCACTAAAGTCAACGCTGAGCTACTGAAAAGGACTAGCAGCGAGTTGCTGATGCTGCTGAGACGTGTCGTCGTGGGCCGAGAACTCGACATCTCAAGGTGAGAAAGTATCGCCACCACGACACCACACCACACGCGACGTCGCTGGCTGTGGGCGTTTCATCACTCAACACCACTAGCTTTGATCCTTTCAATCAGGCATTACCTTCCTGAAGTGAATTAGGAATCGAGACAGAAGTAAAATGGCCGAAAACAAGCCAGGTTTATGAAACCTGGAGTGGTCTAGTGCACAGCTCACCCTTGGGACATGTATGTACAAGCTCAATGCCATGGCTAGCATACTGAACGAGGATAAAACCTCAAAAGTTAGGGCAATACTATATAACACTGATTATGAGAAGTTTCTTGAAATCAGTTGCCATTATATCACAGCACTGAAGAAAATGGAATATTCAATATATGAAGAGGAGTATAGGAAGCCACGGAGCGACACTCGGGCAAGGAGAGACGCCACCATGCGCGAGTACCACACCATGGTTGAAATGCTGTGGTTCACACAAGCAGAACCGGACATAGACAACCTCGTAACAAGGTTTAAGTCGACCCTCGATCGGGCTGAAGCACTCGGTAGGAATGATAGGAATGATGTAGTATCGTTGGTGCAGCAGGAGATCGAAAGTGGGAAACTTGACTTAAAACTCGCCAAAATCAGAGACGCCCTGAGTGCTTGGGAAAATTATCTTCCGCACGGAAGAAATAAATGGAAGCTCTTCCTGTCATTGGTGGAAGACAAGGAGAACCTGATAAGTGGGTGGACATGCCGGCGGAAACTCCAACGGGAGGCCCCCTTCAGTACCACCCCACCTCGCCACACTGAAAGCGCTGAAGAAACCCCCCGCAGCTACCCTCCGCAACAACAACAATCGACTACCTACACACCTACATATTGGACATTACAAACCGACTACTCCTGTCAACTCCAGCATGAGGCGAGGAAGTGGTGCACCACACGGTTCCAGCATGTCCTGGACTGTGGCCCCGGTACAGCGGGACGGTCCCCTAGGCAGAATTGTGAGTTACAGTCCCCTAGGCAGAATCATGAGCGGTCACTCACGAGAAGCGGAAGTGGAAGTAACCATGAAAACACACTTAACACGTCCTGTGACAACAAGCAGGGTGGTGAGGGCGGTGGCTATCAAAGTCGAAGAGCACTCCATAGGGGAGACGAGAGAGAAGGGCAGTGCGGAAGTCCGAACAACAACAGCAAAGACAGAAACAAAAGCAGCAGCAACGTCGGTGGAAAGGTACGAGTCAGAAAAGGATGTAACTGACACGGATGCTCATGCAGAACCTGCACCGAGTGAGCACAACCTTGCTCTGGCCGAGGCTGAGACCGAACTAGCGCGTGAAGCTACGCTGGCCGAAGCTGGACCAGCATGTGAAACCGCGACTGAGCCTGAACCTGAGGTTGAGGCAGAGACTGAAGGTGACGCCAAGCCAGGGGTGAATGAGAACCTCGAGCCAGAGATAACAACTGAACTGGCCGAACTCACCCAAGACGTCGATGATGATGATCTCCTGGGAACAGGTAAACATGTAAGACCTCCGGGTTCAGATGCCAAGAAGGCCGCTGACGAGACGGTGGCCTCTGCTGAGAAAGACCCAGATGCCCTCAACCCCATTAGAGCGGTTCTCCTCATTCAGGGAGGGGAAGCATCTTGGTGACATCACCAAGATGTACAATTCAGTGTGGCTGGAAGAACAAGAAGTTCACGCGCATCGATTCTTGTGTAGAAACTCACCGTCTGATGAAACTGACGCTGTCGTGAGATTGAACATGGGAGACAAGCCCACTGGATACATCGCACAGGTGGTCATACACGAGACCGCAAAGTTACCCCAGTTCACTGACATCAAAGAGGAAAAAGGAGTGATGGAGGTAAACGCCTCCCACAACAACCTACAACACCGAGATGAGATCCTGAAAGCAGCGGAAAGGATCCTGAAAGGAGAGGGTTTTTACCTTAAACCCTGGACCTGGTCAGGTCAAAGTGGGAGGAAGGATGAGACAAAACCAACCCAACCCAGACTCTGGTGCCGCCAAATCAACTAAGGGGAGAAGACAACAACCTTGTGCAGGGAGACAAGCCTTTGATGATGGCCCCTATTGACTTCTCTAAGAGAGAGGAGAAGACGGGAACTAAGATTGACCCCACTAAAGGAGAAGTGGATGTAGGGACACCAGGACTTTGGAGGCCTCGTTGCGTCCTACTGAGCCAGATTGCTAGGCGGAACAACCCCTGGGATAGATGCAGGTGGCACAGGGTTAGAATCCTCCACCACGTGGTGTTTCCGGATAGACTCCCACCAGCGGAGAAGTGGTTGGCTCGTACAGTAAGAGCCCCGGTTTCACCAAAGTGGGAGGCCGCACCAACAGTGAAAGAACTCAAAACTACGTTCCTAAACCTGCGCCTGGCCGCCCAAAAGGGAGTCACATTACCTGTCACGGCACTAGACAGACTCGTCGGCAGAGATGAGGGGCCCCCGCGCCACTATGGTGGAGTCCAAAACTTCGCTCAGGAAGGGTCTGGAGTGCCCCTTGCCCCCGACAATGCTTGGATTAGCTCCCTCCTCACACGGGAGGCCCGCATAGTCAATTAGAGGGCGTTGCTGGAACACTGCTCGGAGTGCGGCCCAAAGCATGGGTGGTGCAGGGGCCTAGGTTCATCAGAAAAATCATTTACTCTTGCGTGCACTGCCATAGAACCAAAGCGAAGATAGGCAGACAAGTAATGAGTGACCTTCCCCTTGAACGAACTGAACCAGCCGCACCGTTTGAGTTAATGGCGCTGGACCTCTTCAGGTCCTATGTTGTCAGAGACACTGTGGAACTAAGAACAAATATGATAGTCTGGAGTGTGGTATTCAGCTGTGTGGCCTCAAGAGCACTGTACGCTGGCATTGTGGGAGATCTGTCAACGGTAGGACTCTTGGAAGCGTACCAGCGCTTCGCGGCTCTCAGGGGCCGCCCAAGAAAGCTCTCGGGCCGAGCCTTTCCGTCTGGCAGAAGTGGCACGCGCTTACTGGAAATACTGCAGTTGAAGACTTGGTGTGGTTGGTCGACCAGAACACATGCAGGGGTCGATTCAGGCTGGGTCGAGTCGCAGAAGTATGTCCTGATGCGAAAGGCGTGGTACGAGACGCGAAAATGAGAACTTGCCAAAGTTGTCCAGTCTCTGGTAGGCATTGCAAGAAAGGCCAGGGGGTGGAAAACTGTCCCTTCACCATCCTCCACAGGGATGTCAGGCAGCTGGTAGTCCTACTACCAGTGGAGGAGCAGAAATAAACAGTCCCCACCACGTGGTGTTCCTAGGTCGCCCTCACCACGTGGTGCGTTTCGGTTAAGGATCAAGACCCCCCCCTCCACCAGTCAGTGGGGTGTTTCGGTTATGGATCAAGACCCCCCCTCCACCAGTTGGTGGAGTGTTTCGGTAAAGGATACCATGAGACATTAATTAACATGTAATCAATGTGTATCAGTATGTTTGTATGTTTATGAAGCAAACCTTTAATTACGCACGTTGTGTAAAATGTGTTGTGCGTCAATGTAGGTACTGTTTAAGGACGTGACTTTATGTACTTTAGGTAGATGTTACGTCTGCTTGAATCTTATCGTCATCAATAGATTAATTGTAATCATTACAAATGTTTGAATTAGTTGCTGTGGCTTACTTGGGTTCAAGAACCAGGAAGCCAAGTGGGAGGTGTAGAACTTTCTAGCAGTTGCCCAGCGCGTACAGTGCGAAATCAAAGGGCGATTGTCATCAAAGCAGTTGTCATCAAAGCTTTGATGACCAAAGTGCTTCTTGTATATAGCAAACCCCTTGTTTGTCATCATCTGTAAATGATCATCAGAACCTGTATGATTTGCCGGTTTACAAACTATTAAGTAGTGTATTGAGTTGTGTTTAGAATAAAACCTCTTAAAGACACTCGAGTTGTCCGCAATACTTGTTCTGGTCGCCCTTTCCAGAGGGTAGTTTATCGAGCTGTAAGGAGCAGCTGGTAAAAAACTGGACAATGAGCTTCTAAAGTAATTTTACAGAATGTTATTATATTTTCAAAATGACCCTGTTTTCATGCTATCAGTTTACCTACAGATTATCACCAAATTGTTACTCCGTTTCTTGTCAATCTGTCAATGTCAACATTAAAACATATTTGCAGCAGAATACCCCCCCAAATGCTGTATATTAGATTTATTTATCTTCATCATGACACAGTTGTCATTGCAAAATGCAAATGTATTATTATGAAACATTTTTTTCAGCATGACCAGTCCACTATCCCACACAAACCACAATTCACTGTAATCTGCAAAATGTTTAAATCTAGTCAATATGGTGTTTCTGCCTCATTCCCCCGAATCCTCTGCCACTCTCGGGTTGGCAAGGTTGGCCCTGATGCGAGACTGGTCCACAGCGTCCAGCAGGTTTTTGGAGTCAAGAGCCAGAGTGTGAGCAGCTGCCAACATCTGTCGCAGGCACTCCTCCCTCAGCGACGTGACCGAGTTCTGCTGAGCCAGTCGCATCTTGTTGATCAGCTCCCCTAAGTCCTTGTTTAGCAGCTTCTTTGTGCCTTCAATCTGAAATGTGGAGGAAATACACTTCTACAATTATTTTATTTGAGATGAATGTGTGTATTTTTTTAAATGAAGTCGACATGGCTGTAAATTAGTTGGTAAATTATGCACAAATGTCAGAATCATTTTCCATCTTTAAAAAGTGGGTCCTTGCACACAAAGTTTGGGAAACACTGATGTAATACAAAGATACTTTATTGAAATTCTACATCCAGGTGTTTTGATGGATTTTTATAATGCAAACTGGAATCCTGTCATTTAAGAATAGAAGTATACATAATATATTCATTTGTAACAAAAATGAGACAAGAAGTGAGGCTCACCTCTGTGGTGACAGAGCAGTGTAAAGACGGCAGGATCTCATCAACACTCTGTATCAGGTTACGGAGGGTGACACCCACTGCCTGGCCGGCGAGCAAGGATGGGGGAGTCGGAACAGGAAGAGAGAGAGGTCAGGGATGAGGAAGAATGGGAGGAGAAATACAGTTCGAGGGTTATATATAAATATAAATACAATAAGAGTACTGCAGACCTCCGAAAAGACAAAACACTGTCACCTTTGTTTTATGTACAATACTTGAAATGTTTACATTTTGATCCACTGGATCCAGAAGACGTTTTCGATCTGTATAGAACTTGCTTATTACCATTACCATCTTACATAAGAATGACAAAATTCATCCTGATCTGCTAAGATGTCGCTGATATATACACATCTCAACTTGTTAAATAGGACTGCACCATGTTGCATTTAAAGCCAAATCCTTAATCTAGATCAGATCTAGATGAAACTTGATGACCTGATCAGCATAATGGTTACCCTCAAAGTGCCAGATTTAACTTTCATACAGAATAAATGTAACTAAATGTAACTAAATATAATGTAAAATAAAGGCTACTACTTCGTAACATATTGCTTAATAACTTTCTGTATTTATGACTTATTCAAGTCATAAATACGGGGCAGACCTGCTCACACACCTTCAGCATGCACTGCTTAAAAAACGCACACTCAGAAAAAGACTTTGAAGCATGGGTGATTTCTTCAGCCAAAATAAAGTTAGCTTTCACTGCCACATCGTTTTTGGTTGTGGCTTGTGTGAACATATTCTGCTGCGATCACAATCTCAATCTCACAATTTCACTCGTCGCATGACGCATATACAATGATACACTGCAATCTAGTGGCAGGATGCCGTCACTTTGTGGGGAACGCAATCACCATGCATTGTGGGAAATGTAGTTTATGGTCAACACACGCCTTAAAGCAGAATAGACCTATTTTAACACAGATTTTTCCACATCTGGCCCCCAGGCCTTGAGTTTGACACATGTGCTGTACACTAATGATACTAATTAATTAAAATTTGTTAAGTTTGAAGGAGAAATTATTACAATTTTTATTTTAGAGTTTTGCCCATTTGCCCAAAATTGAATGGGAACATACTTGTGTGATCACCTACCTACAACCAAAAAGTTAAGATTGATCCATTGACAAATTTACAGATAGTTCAGATTGAAAATGTATCATATAAATATTTTTGATTTTGGTTGGATGACAAAGTTTTATTAAAAATACATCTTTTATGACAAAAGTAATTTGAGAGAAGCTGGTATCTTCAACTATTATTGTATTTAGTCTTTACTTATTTTTATTTATTATCATAAAAATATAATTTCAAAAGACTAAATGACATCTGCATTTGGGCGTGGGGAAAACCTTATATATTCATGTAACTCTCTGTTTGTGTAATGTGTTGTGTATTATTTAATTGAACTGTAACTGGTGAGCTGTGTTAGCCATGGAGGTCTTACTCGTAAGACTTCCTGGTTAAATAAAGGTTAAATAATAGCAGTGAATCTGTTGTTGCTGGGCATACTTTGACAGCACTGGGATACTCAGAAGCGGGTAGAGTGCTGACATCATTCTTCAGCTGAACCACCTGTTGCACCATCACCATGACGCCAGTGTAAACCTGATCGCCTGATCGGTCCAGTTCAGCTGTGGGGCGAGGCTTGAACACAAAGCAAAAATTATTTTTCATGCTTTTTATTAGATACGTTTTAATTCATATTTTCAGAAAATAAGAACATTTAAAAGCTTGGTTTTATTTACCTGTGTGACTGGGGAAGGCATTTGTGGTTTCTCCGGAGGCCCTAGCACACAGAAAAGACAAATTGTGCTTCCAGGCGTAAAGGGGAATTCTAATATTTTTAAGTACTATTCACATAAACATCCATATTTATAAACATAGGGCCCAGGTTGAAAATACCGGTATTCCCCTTGTGTTCTACAGTTTAGAAAATTCTAAAATAAGCTAAAAAGCTAGAATAATAAAAATAAAAATACAATATAATATAAAAAATAATGTCTCTATAACTGGACTCACCATTTTCTGGGCTTTTTTCAGGAGGCTGCAAAAATACAGACAACAAATCAGGAATGTGTGTGTGTGCATCATTTTATGCTCTATTCCTACAGTGTGGAGAAATAAATAACTATACTGCAATGGCTACAGGAAACCAGAGTAAACAAGTGACCAAAGGGCAAACAGTGTATTTATGTGTGTGTTCTTATAGGGACCTTTAGGAATTTTTCAGGCATAAACACTGACCTTGTCAGGATCAGTAGTCCTCATGGAGCTTAAGGTTTGTTTTTATGCTGTCCAAATAACTGTAAGTCAATGCAGTGTCTGAAGAACAATAACTGCACAAAACTCTCTTTCTCTGTGTGTGTGTGTGTGTGTGTGTGTGTGTGTGTGTGTGTGTGTGTGTGTGTGTGTGTGTGTGTGTGTGTGTGTGTGTGTGTGTGTGTGTGTGTGTGTGTGTGTGTGCATACCTTGATTTGTGAATTTGTGACAACAGGATCCTATAAGAAAATACAGAGAAGTTTATCTAATGTCACAGCACCTCCTCCATCCTGGCATCACGGAATGTCTTACCAGTAGTCTTTCCTCCTGCTCTAGCCACTGTTTATCCAGCATCATCTCTTTTCTTTGTCTTTGTAATGTGTCCTCTACTTGTGATTGTACGTTCTCCCACACTGGCCGGCAGTCCTTCTCTGCTGTCTACACACACACACACACACACACACATGCACGCACACACACACACACACACATGTTTATTAATTATAATTAATATTAATAAGATGCAAACCTGCGATTTTATAACATTTAAAAATACTTCACAGTAACAGGCTGAGCAGTGCTTGTTTTAAACACCTGCAAGTGTGAAACCCGAGGAAGAGTGTTGCCTTGTGTTCTGGATGGCTGGAGAGAGAGAGGGGAAAAAAAGGTCATTTCTTTGAAGGCTGTCAAGTCAAAAAATCTGGGTTCACATACAAACATCCATAACATGTAACTGATGGGGTCACCCCGATAGTAAACAAAGCTAAAGAAAACTAAAACTACATTAAAACGTAATTTAATTCAAACTAAACCAAAACTAAATCGTTAACTAAATTAAATAAATTATAAACTTAGTTGCATTTTAACTAAATTCAAACTAAATTAAATTAAAAATAAACCATAAACTATTACATTAAAGGGCCCATATTGTGCAAAATCAACTTTTTAATCATTTTAGTACTGATATTTGGGACTCAGGGGGCCATACCAGTCCCCAAAATGTGAAAAAACAAGACTTTTAGTGGTTCCACTTAGTGTAAGTATAGGCGATAAAACACGCGATGTTTAAACCTCCCGCGGAATTATGACATAGCGACCGTGAATGTTGGCATCCTGCCAGGCAGACTACTTCAGAGCTCCACCGTAGCTCCCCCTTGTCCCTGTGAAATACGAGAGTGCAGGCGAGGGAGGAAGAGTGGCTGCACAGCCGAGCACAGTGTTTTACACAAACTTCCAGCCTCAGAGGACTTGTGTGTCCAGTGGATATATTTTATTTATGAAAAAAATGTTCACAAGCTTCCTAAGCCCTTTGTTGTTGATCGTGTATGTAAATTCATATGCTAGAAAACACCTTGAACGCACCAGTTACGTGCCTGCAGTTAGCGAGTGACGTGTGGATCAATAATATGAAGAGCACGCGTTTGAAAGCACTGCAGAAAGATGTTGATGTTGTTCTACATTTCTTCTCAACCAAACAGGGGCGGCCGGTGTATAGGGACGATTTGGGCGACGCCCTCCCAACTAGGAGGAGAAAGATAATTTTTTTCCTCAGCAATTCCAAGATCCTTAGTACTAATATTCCTTTCAGTCGTCTCTGCCAGCAAAGGTAGTTATTATCAGTGTTCTAGACATATTATCTGTCCCATATTATACCCTATTAACCCAAGTTAAACTAGTTCCTGATGCCCTAATGAACGTATCAAATTATCATAAGGATGAAGCACAATAGCAGTTCAATAACCCTGCCAAAACAGCCTTTTTCAGAATGCTTGGTTTTGTGCCTGGTCATTCACATGTGAATGAGACCCAGGTAAACACACATCCACTGCTTCCAGGGGAGTGTCGATCTAACTTACTATCCAAAGCCATACTGTCGTCACTTATCACCTATTGTCATGCACCGTCGTCACAACCCCCGCTCCATATACCCCATAGTAATGGCCGTTGTTACTGAGTTTCACCGTAATGCATAGAGTGACCGCGATTTTGGCTTCTCGCGATCATAAAAACATTAAAATCGAAGAAAAACGATTAATGCGCCGCGCCCCGCGGCATTTATCTAAATTCCCATGCTAGAAAAAGACCTTGAACGCACCAGTGTTACTGCGGCTGAAATGGACGTGTGTGGATCAACAACACGAGGGGAGAACGTGGAAACATGACAGAAAGGCAGCCTTTGGTTGAGAAGAAATGTAGGACAACATCTACATATTTCTGCAGTGCTTTCAAACGCGTGCTCCTCATCTTACCGATCCACACACGCCACTCGCTAACCGCAGGCACGTAACTGGTGTGTTCAAGGTGTCCCTCCAGCATAGGAATTTACACACACGAACATGTGCTTGTGAACATTTTTTTCATAAATAAAATATATCCACTGGACACACAAGTCCTCTAAAGCTAGATGTTTGTGTAAAACACTGTGCTCCGCTGTGCAGCCACTCTTCCTCCCTCGCCTGCACTCTCGTATTTTACAGGGACAAGGGGGAGCTACGGTGGAGCTGTGAAGTACTCTGCCTGGCGGGGTGCCAACATTCACGGTGAAATGTCCGTACTGTCGTCACTTGGTCGGGAGGTGTAAACATCGCATGTTTTATCGCCTATACTTACACAAAGTGGAACCACTAAAACATGTCTGAGTCTTGTTTTTTCACATTTTGGGAACTGGTATGGCCCCCTGAGTCCCAAATATAAGTACTAAAAGATTAAAAAGTTGATTTTGCACAATAGGGGACCTTTAAATTACAGGCTCTGATCTGACTGCAGCTAATCTTGATGACCACTCAAAGCTGCTTTACACTGAAGTTTTGCCTATTTACACCCATTCACCCAGTCATTCAGAGACTATAGTGGAGCCATGTTGTAAGTCATGCCTTGGGTGGGGGATCTGCACAGCCGGAGAAGAATAACGATGGGATGGAGCTGGACCTGTCTGGTTTGAGATCCTGCTCCTGCTCCAGCGCCATCCTGTGGATCTCACTATCAAACACACAGATACAGTTAGTTTGTGTGTCAGGGGAAATAATGTTTATAGCTCATTAAAGGGTAACTAAACCCCCTCTTCCAATGCTAACACTTCCCAATGCCGGATTTTGAAAAAGGAAATGAAGTGGGCTGATGCCATTGTAGTCAGAACTCAGAATTTTTAACTTGGAAACCTAGAGCAACCTTAGATACCAAGATGGCTGCCACCATACGAACATAGCTTATTTTACCGTTAATAGCACTTCTGTCATATTTGTTTTACAGGAAACAGTGTCATCAATTGTTTAATTTTTAACTGTAGACATGTTGCTAGACCAGCATAATGATGCTGGTGGACCAGCATAGACCAGCATAGACCAGCAAAGACCAGCATTATGATGCTGGTGGATCAGCATAGACCAACACGGACCACTATAGACCAGCGCAGAGTAGCATAATGATACTGGTGGATCAAAATAGACCAACATGGACCAGCATAGACCAGCATAGACCAGCATAGACCAGCAAAGACCAGCATTATGATGCTGGTGGATCAGCATAGACCAACACGGACCACTATAGACCAGCGCAGAGTAGCATAATGATACTGGTGGATCAAAATAGACCAACATGGACCAGCATAGACCAGCATAGACCAGCATAGACCAGCAAAGACCAGCATTATGATGCTGGTGGATCAGCATAGACCAACACGGACCACTATAGACCAGCGCAGAGTAGCATAATGATACTGGTGGATCAAAATAGAGCAACATGGACCAGCATAGACCAGCATGGACTGTATGCTGGTCTATGATGGTTTTTCTAGCAAGGGTGAGAGGTGGCCACTGATGTGAGCCACTGAATTGCCCACACCATTATTCAAGTGGTGGCAACAGAAAGACAACAAAGCAGCAGCTCTGGCATTTATAAAGGGGAAGAAGTCTGGGACAATGAGCCTTAAGCCCAATGTATACTTCTACATAAAGTGCTCTATGTAGGTTACAGAGACCCCTCTACGTCGCTGGAGAGGCTGTCGGAGAGTCTCTGCGTCGTCTCCGGCTGCACAAAATATTTTTTAAGTGTCTGTCACTCTGTCAAGGGACAACGGAGACGGCAAGGGCTGCGATTGGTCCTCAGGACAGGCTGAGATAACGCTGCTATGTGCCGGCCACTGTGCGCACCGAGCGTCCACAGAGACAATGTTGCTGCCAAACTATAAATATGTCATATCATAATACACAAACCATATGTTTAGACTCTAAATGGCTTATTTCTCGCCTAAAATGATCTTAAACCTGCGTTCCGGGACACAGAAAATATTTATTTCATGTGAGACAGTCTTTCTCTCTCGGATGCCATTGCTCACTGTAGCAAGAAGCACAACAACCTTGCGTAGCGACCCCTACTGATCGGGCGGAAAATTGCAGTACATATCCGGCATCACGACGGAGAATTATGAAGGCTCGAGGGGTCTCCGTGGTTACGTAGTCAAATAATGCATAACGCGGTCGGAGAAGTATAATGTGGCCTTTAGAGTGCTATTAGACAGGGTGATGAAAGCTTGCACCAGTGACACAGTGGACTAAGAAAGGCAATGGGAAAATTTGATCACACAAGCTGTTTGACCAGAGAGACATGTATCATTTCAATACATTACAATAACATTAGTTAAGAGCCATAAAAATTGGTTCACACCTGAAAGTGGTTTAAGGGTTTACTTACACTTCAACATCTAATAGCAAATTTATACTCATAAACTGTGAACTTAATATAAAGCTTTACAGTCAACTGGTCTCCACTGAAAACCTCAACCGGTGTGTGTTGTGTCTGTGTGTGTCTGTGTGTGTCTGTGTGTACCTTAAGGAATAGACGATCTGGCTGAAGCCAGGCCGGACATGTGGCTCGTAGGCCCAGCAGCGAGTGAGCAGGGAGTAGACGGTGGGTGGACAAATCTGAGGTTTGGGGAGTCGGACTCCGGACTCCAGCTGGTCGATCACCTGCCAGTTCTCCAGCCAGGAGAAAGGCTGATGAGTAATGGAGAAGATCTCCCACACACACACACCTGGTTGAGTGCACACACATGTAATCACACACACGTCATCTTAATCTATTAACATATGGAGTCTGGAGTGTACCATCACAACAGACCTTCCAGTCATGAGATTTACGTAAATACTGTCAGATTAGAAAAAAAAATACGTTGACTGGCAAATGACCATTTCTTACTGTTTACCATGTCTAAAATTAGTATTGCAGAATCTCATACTTGAGGCTATTATTTATGTTACAGGACCTTACTGCCCACATGGCATTCTACGGAGCCCTCCTCGGGGCAGGGTGGTGAATTTTTAGAGCAAACTTTTGTGTTCCCACACATTACTTTGCTGCAAAGTTAAAGTTAACTTATATGCAGAGTTATTGTGGGGTAACACAAAATAATTGTGACGGACTGCAAATATTTTGTGAGGGAACGCTAAGGTTTGGCAAGGGAACAAAAAAGTTTGCTCAAAAAATGTCACAAAGTGACCCTATGTGTTCATGCAAAGGACAAATAAATAGGAGACAAATTGTAAGTGAAACAACAGAACAAAAAAGCATGTATTGTCTGAATTTCATACATGGTAATGTAATGTAATGTAATGTTATATACATTCAGACAGTACATCCACAAACAACAAGACTAAATTCTTGAATTGTGAAATGATGAAATTGCTAAATTTAGTCAAAGTGTGTTTCCTCACCAAACATCCACACATCACTGGCTGCAGTGAAGCGTCTGAAGTTGATGGATTCAGGTGCCATCCATTTGATAGGTAATCGGCTAACAGAGGCTACACACAGGAAAAAAGAAATACTGAAAGAATAGTAGTTGAGTATGTAAATTTTATGAAGACTGAAATAATAAGCATGAGCATACAGTGTAATGAAATCAAATGAATGGAGATCTCCACAGAAAAGTCAAGAAGAGAGGAACTTGATGAGTTTCCTCTACACAGCAACAGTGTAGACACCACAGGCTCCTGTGTGGGTGTGTGTACCTTTATAATACTCCTGTTCATCAATATAGCGTGACAGACCAAAGTCACCGAGTTTCACACATTTAGGTGAGGCCACCAAGACATTTCTCACCGCTATATCTCTGCAGCACAAAAGCAGAGACATGAAGTTGACACCGAAATAAAACATTTATCATGTAACAAGCTCAAATATATGACATATTAGCTAAATATATTTTTCTCTTCAGTATGGTATTAGTTTACCATAAGAATTCATATTCCATCATGCATTGGGCAGACTGGGGCGATTGGAGCTCAGGTAGAGCAACTCAGCTTTCAACTCAAAGGTTGTGAGTTCGATTCCCAGGTCTGCTAGTCTACATGCCGATGTGTCCTTGGGCAAGACACAACCCCACATTGGTCCTGATGGCTGTGCTGGCAGCATGTGAATGGGTATAAAAAGTGATAGCTGCACATACAGTAGATGTGCTATATGATAGTGTGAGTGAATGGCTAATGTTGTACTGATGATAGAAGCTGATGTAGCACTCCTTCTGTAACCAAAATATTAATTATCTAATATATCTCATTGTTTCTTAAGGAACTATAAAACCTCTTTGAATATCATGAAAAGTAGGATTTCTGTGTTTGTGTTTTTTCTATATTCAGATTAGACTTAGTTTCTTATGCAATCTTTTCAAAGCCCTGATACTGATGATAATGTACAACGTAGTATTGTGGCGGGTGAAAAAAAAAAACTTTTGAGAATGAATTCATTATATTAGAAGAAAAGAAGTTGTAAATTGCAAGAAACTTTTTTCTTGGAATTTGGAATTCGGAAAGTGGCATTTTTACGAGAATGTTGTAACATTACAAGAATAATGTCATAATATTATGA
This sequence comes from Microchirus variegatus, assembly GCF_963457635.1. Lineage (NCBI taxonomy): Eukaryota > Metazoa > Chordata > Actinopteri > Pleuronectiformes > Soleidae > Microchirus > Microchirus variegatus. The sequence continues at coordinate 25,991,136 of NC_139802.1, read as the reverse complement.
AAATAAAGTTGTAAATTAGGAGAAAACCTTTGCATTATTACAAGTATAAAGTTGCTCAACATAAGTATTTAAAATCCATTTAAACTTTTACTTTTATTAAAGAAAAATGTCACCTGTGCACCATGTTAAGTCCCTCCAGGTAAGCCAAGGCTTTGGAGATTTGTAAACAGTACAGGATCAATGTTGCACTGGTCACAAAATACTGCTGCTCCACAAGATAGTTCCCCAGCTGCCAGGTAAGCAAACACATACTTAAATTGCATTTATTTATACACATAGTTTGATTGTGTTAGTTGTGGATCAGTTTCAACCACACTAAATACCTCTCCGTGTTCATAGAGCTCCATGACGATACAGACAGGATCAACCTCAATTACTCCAATGAGACGCACAATGTGGGGATGATCCAGATTTTTCATTAGGCCTGAAGTTGACAAAAACAAATCTAAACAATTAAATTTTTATGATAATGTTTAAGAAACAGTGGAGAAGAGGAAAGCACCCACCCATCCATTATCTACCGCTTTATCTTCCACAGGAGGGTCACAGCGGTGCTGTGCCTGTGTGAGCTGTCCAGGGTAGGTGGGGTGCACCCTGGACAGCTCCTATCGGTGCTTCCTTCGTGGCTTCACCTAAACCAGGAAGGAAGCCAGAGAACCCACCCAGAGAAAACCCACGCACGCAAGGGGAGAACGTGCAAAGTCCAACCCGAGTCTTCTTGCTGCAAAGGTAAGAGCACTAACCACTTCGCTCCCCCTTACACACATTGGGTATCGAGTGACTTTGACACAGGCACTGGCCAACTAATAATCAGTCACAGCAAGTTTTATGTTTTTTGACAACAGAAATTTTAACAGAATTTGCTGCAACTTTGATACCCCCTAGTGTTTGATATTGAGTGAAGTTTTTGTCCAGAGTGACATCATAAAATTTGAAATTGATCACAATAAAGCTCTAGAAGGAGTTTGGTCACATACCACATGTGTGAAATCGCTGAAATAGGCACCAAATGGCTGTGATCCAAAATGACCACCTTGTTGTTGGGTGTAGGTGATGGGTCTATGAGAGCCTATCCTGATAGACATATGTGCCAAATTTCATGTTCGTGTATAGGTGAAAACCAGATGAGGCTACTATTTATTTTTAAAATTTGTAGGGGGTGCTTTGGAGCTATTTTTTCACATAGTCCTGTGTCCCACATGTGTGTCAAATGTTTGTGCAAGTGATTTGTCTTCTAAATCCTCCTTTTTTTGGGAATAAATCACCAACGAGCCAGAAGTTCACCTCAGCAGCTGGTAGATGCCCAACTAGAGCTAAAAGAATAGTATATTCTGAACTTGGCCTGTTCTGTGGCTGCTAAATACACTGAACTATAACTTCCCTCAATGTATAATAGCAATAAATGATTATTACTTAAAGGTGAAGTAAGTAGTTTATAGTGCCATCTAGAGGAGAGGCTGAAATTTACAACAAAGAACTGCTCCTCTGCTCAACCCCTCCCTTCCCTGAGCGATACGGTATCCTCAGTCGGTCAAATGTCGTCCTCGTTGTCTTTCTCCGTGTTAGCAGATGAGGTTCTAGTATTTATTCAGACAACGAGAGGAAGGGGGAGAGGATGAGGGACAGCTCTCGCGCCTTAGCAGACAAAGTGGAGAGAGTGGAGGTGGAACTTCCGCTACACGTAAAGCGACGCTTGATTTGTTCTGTCGGGTTTGTCCATACAGGCTCCCGTAGAAACATGGCATCTCGCTGCTAACAGTGCCAATGCAACAGCGGCCCGTGACCATGTTATTTTACATGACTTTTTGAAACACTACGAAAATGAAACAAAAACTATTTTACAGCGACTAGACAATGCAGGAGCACATAATATGTATAAAAAAGTGGATATTGGGTTATTTAAACCCATAAATACTACGCAGTGTCCCTTTAAATCTGTTAAGCATTACTTGCATTATGCATTAGGCATGCGTTACCTTTATTAATGCTTATCATAATTATCATACATGTACAACCTGCATCCCTTTACTATGACTTACCATGTTCCACACATGTGTGGGTGTTTAAGGCTTACAAGGAGAATTAATAAAGGTCAATAATGATTAATATTAAAGTTAAGTAATTCTTATTTAGTACATTAATATTACTGTGTTAACTGATGTTACTAGTAGCTTTATAAACTTTTGAATAATGTACAAATGAATACCTTAATTAACCTGAATAACAATAATGTTTAAAGGTCACATAGAGTGGTCCTGTTGCACATATATGTTAGTTATGGAGGTCTACTTACATACATTAACTTGTTTTTTGGTCAAAAACCTCCTAGTTGCTGTAAACGGCTGGGTGTTTCCCAGCCACGAGATTTGAGACTCAACTCTCTCACCCAGAAGACAGAGTCTTGTGATTGGCCAATATATTCAGCACACCCGCTCTCAGAAGCACAGCTCCCCCTTCTGGAACGGTGGATGCACTGCTACTCATTATCAAAACATTGTTTTAACAATGTTTAAAAATTGCTTCTTCACGACTCCCCGCCGCAGTCCCTTTTATGATTTTGACCCGGAGTCTGACCCAGAGTCAGAAGACACTGTCGCTCGTGAAACACCTCCACAACGGACGTTATTCTTCTTCTGCAGTTCAATGTACGCAACCGGATGTACCCGGACTAGTGCCCGGAGCAGGACAATCTGCTGTTCCGGAGAATCTGTGTTTACGTACCCAGAAGGGGTTTTTTCAGAGATCTCGCTGAGCCCGAGATTACAATAAAACACAGCGTTCTCAGCAGTGGCTGAACTGTTTGTTTAGAACCTTCAGGGCTTCATAAACAAGGTAAGGACGCAGATACACACTAAAAAACAGCGTTAATTGGAACTTCTGGTCTAGGTCCACTTTAATTTAGTTAAAACATTACTGAACAGTTTCATGGTATCCATGGTAAATGCTTTTTATGTCATCACGTATGTTAATTAATGTACCCATACTGTGAAGTGTTACCAGATAAGATACCCTTGCATGTAATTATGAACTATTTAAATTTGGAAATATATTCAATGGTTTTCACTCAAGATAAGGTTTCATCCAGTCACACCTATGGACATCTTCAGCATCGTGTCCCAAGCTTCCTAATATTAATAACTTTTTGCACATAAAGTCTTACAGGGCCTTCAAACCCTTATTTCTCTTCCTGGATAAAGAGACAAATGCTTTGTTAATGTACATAGTTGCCTACATTTTGTCAGCCATCTGTGGAACATCAAAGATCTCAGCCTGTCACAAAACCACGACCACACAACAGGAAGTTGACAAAAAAATGTTTGAGCGATGAACTCTGAAAATGTGATGCACCACTCTTCTATTAATACACTTCTCTTTGGTATGCCTCATACATTCAGCAATAGTGATTCTCAATGTAACTAGGGAAGGTGAATGGCAGTATTTTCTGTTAACTGATATACTGTACTTGAGAGCTGAATGTAGAATCACAGATGTTCACCAAGGAAATAACCACCCTGTCACTCACCAGCTTCACTGAGAAACTTGTCCTTTACATCAGCTGAACAGTCCTTACATGTTTTTATAGCCACACGGATCCTCTCTCCGCTCTGCAAACACACGCAGAATACATGTATATTAGTATTCATCTTATTTCATTTATTCTTCTTGTAATAACTGGTGATGGACAACCAACATATGAACTCACTGGATTTTTAAAAACTCCGTCATGAACCTCTCCAAAGAATCCCTCACCCAAGATCCGACCCACGATGACGTCATCTCTGGATATTGTGTGTTTCTCTGAATATACAAAGAAATAGAAAATAAATATTTTTTTATTTTCTAATAGAAAATAAATATTTTCTATTTCTATTCTATTTTTTATATAATATTTGTTGTAGTAATATTTGGATATACTTTATATAATGTTTCCTTCTTTACAAAACAAGCAAACTAATAGGGCTGCAAATGACAGTTATTTTCAATTATTTCCTTGATTAGTTGTTTGGTATGTAAAATGTCAGAAAATGGTGGTTTGGTGTTTCCCAATCGTTGAAATGATGATGATATGATAAATACATTCAGTTTTAATGATTTCTTTGGTTTATTGAGCAAAGAACACAGACAATATTCACATTTAAGAAGCTGAACATAATGAAATACCTTGTTTTATATTATAAAAAGGTTGATCAATTTAGTAATTGATTAATAATATATTAGATTAGATTATTTACAGCTCTACAAACTCATCCTTTGAAAATTTAAATTAATTTTGTCAGTTGGTGATTTTAGTCTTTCAGAGTGAAGTGTCTTATATGAACACATTATCACAGCAACATTCTATTTTAATAGTTTAAGATGTACATTTCATTCTATTAAGGAACACAAGATTCCTCAGAAAGGTCTGAGGGCACATACACTACATGTTTACAATGGCAGTCTGGAGGCTGTACATGAAGACTGCCATGTTTGGGCTTCGATTGACCAGAAAATGGATGCATAGGTTGAGCAGCTGTCCTTGTTTATTCTGTAAAGGGGCCACTATGTGAGACTGAAGGTAGAAGACTTAATAAGGGCAGGAGGTGATAGAGGTGATAGAGGTATAGCAGGATGACCAAATATCCTATAATACGTGTGGTCTTGCATGCGGGCAGTCAGAACTTTTGGAGAATTTGGCTGGAGCTCTCGCTAGCAAACTGCATTGCTTGAAATTGACACATGACTTGTTACAGAATAAAGAAAGAGTTTGGTGAAAAGTCTTGTGTCACAGAGTCTCATTCTGCATCATCATCTCATCACCTGTTGTTCTCAAGAAGAAGGAAGACTGACTAAACTACAAGAGTCATAACCTACATCTTAAATATGTCCATGTATGGTGCTGCAATTAGGTGTCTCAAAGTACATGCTTTTTGGTGGTTCAAATTAGTTGGAACTTGGAATTTCCAAGGTCATAGAACACCCTCTGAACTTGGATTTTCCAACTCTGACTTCCGAGTTCCGATGTAAATGGAATGCAGCACAGCCTCATCAACCCCAACTTGGGATTCCAAGATGGCTGCCACAATACAGACACTGCTACTTTTACTGTTAATAGCACTTATGTGGCTTCATTTGTTTCACAGTAAATCAGTCACACCTATAATGTTGTATAATTTAACTGTAGACATTGCTACATGGTTTATGTGCACAAAATATAATGTAGAGCATTGTTATTGACTGGCATTACTAATAACGGCTAGCCCCGGACATGCTTGCTGCCATGTTTTTTCCTGACTTCTTAACTAGAATGTGGTGAACTGTATATTTATTTTGTTATTTTATTATTATTTGGTTTAATTGTTCCATGATTTTTTATGACATGGTATTCCAAGATGGCTGCCACCATACACATACAAACACTGCTACTTTTAGCATTAATAGCACTTTTTGTTGCATGACCATCTGCAAATATTTAGTAGGATAGAAGCAGAGCTTGAATTCAGTTAAAAAGTGGAGAGCAGCATACTGTTCCCTCACCATCAGACTCTTCTCTTCTTTCAGGAATCTCAGCATAAATATCAGACCCTGAAGTTAAAGCAACAACAAGAAAATTTATTTTCGATTTCTAAAGGAACCACGAGAAAAAACAAACCAAAAAACATCAATAACTGCTAATTATTACAGTGTTTGCCAAATGTTCTATATGGGGACCCACTTTTTTTTTAAACAGATGGCAAACAATCTTGATCCAAATCAAGCGTCAATCATAACAAAAGGAAATTTGTAATTAATATCGCAACTAATTAACACTCACATCTGTAACACCTATCATTTTGAATTGGTATCGAATCATTCACAAAAGATGTTTACTACTTTAAAGAAAAAGTTGTTGATTATTTAAAACATTTACAGCAATTTAGCAAATTTGGTTGGGGACCCCAGACTTTGGGAATCACAGGATTAGTACATGTAAACTACTGCAATGCAATAATGTAAACAGAGTAGATGCACAGCTTAAAAAAAACAACAACATTTAGGCTAAAAACAAAGTCATTACTACAGTGAATACAAATCAGTGAGTGAATGGATGAATTAGGTATGAGACTCAAACCTCTATCAGAGCCACAGAAAACACTCCTGGAAGACAGAAATGAGCAGTCAATGACCTTTCACCCACAGACCTTTTGTCTGTTTCAGCAGAAATGCAAACACATCGTTATTTTTATTTTTTTTCACCAAGCAGGTTTGAAATTTTGAAAATGTAATTTTTCTGTAGGATTCATTACACTTACTGTTCCGGAATGTCAGGGAGTTTGTGTTGTGTGTCTTTCCCTACGAGAACCAGATTTATTTTGTCAGTGCAATATTTATTTTTCATAAAAAAGTGAAGAGAGAAAAGCAGGATTATTTTTTTTTGATCCAGTAGCTGATTATATTTTGATAAATTTGGTAATTTACTCTAACCAGCAACACAATTTTCACACAAAGCTGCACTGAACGGGTTTAATAACACATATGGAGTTACATTTATAAAGTTATTATAGCTGTGTCCGTGTGATAGACCTGTGGACACTTCACCACTGATTCCCGGGGAGGCTGTTTGTCTTATTGTCACCATCGGTTCATGAAGTTACTGTTAAATGTGACGAACACACAAATTATAGTTGAAGATAAACAGGTTGAGTGAAAGAATCGGGAGTTATTAAACTACTTATAACATGTTGTTATTGTTCGTAATAATAATTATACAATTATATAAGGGAAATCAGGCAAAAACAACATGATTCCTGTAACAACACATATAAGCTAATCACCATGGGCAATTAAATTAACCATTAAATTGATCATTTGAATCTTTCATTACGTCATTATACTTTTCAGCTCACTGTATTCACTTCACTATCGTTGGTTTTTTACCATTAATTACAATTCCATGGTTTAAAGTCGAAGCTAACGTGACCTCGGTGAAATCCTCAAGGGCACGTCATTAGCGTACTGATGCCTTTCGCTGTTCATGGACGCGATAACGCATCTGGCTGTAGATGCTTTGCTTACATTCACTTTTTTATTTAAATTGAAAAATGATTTTATACTGAATTTAATATATTTCAAGTACACGTTTTTGTACATTTCATTATTTTTACTTTGTATTGGGCATGCTGTGTGCTTAAATAGCACATTTTAACATATTATGATTTGTATTTATGTTACATAACCGTTGTTGTACCTTTGCTGGCTCTGATAATGAGTGAGCTTGCAGAGATGCCATCCAGTCGACAGTAGCCATCGATCAGGTCAGCCATGTTCTCTGCTACAGCCATGGAGGCGGTGATCACAGACAGCGGCTGCAAGTTTTGAGGTATATTCACATTTTTTGAAAATTAAACAAAAGTATTTACAGTGAACAATGTGGCTGCTTGCTTTGGAACCATATGAAATTGGTGTCAACCTACAATTTTAACTGTGTGCAGCATAGCTGCCAACTCTCATGCATTGGCCGTGAAACACGCATTTGATTGACGTCTCACGCTCTCACGCCACACAATTTGTCACGCTTAAGTACACATCACGGTTAAAAACGGTTCTGAATATATCTGACAGCTGAGTTTATCTGTGATCTAATCTGTTGAGCCCGAGAAAAGCCACTTGTGACGGATAAGTTATGCCTACAGAGACTGTGAGGAGGTACAATGTCAAACTGTATCTGGTTGAGCCAATACATCCAAAATATTCTTCTGTCACCAGTTCCAAAGTGGTAGCCCAGTGGTTAAGTAGACGGACAAATGTTGGTAAGGTTATAGGATCAAATTCAGAGGAAGTCGGTGTTATTTACCTTTCTATTGTGTAAAGCATAAAGAGTATTAAGCATTATTAATAAATAAAGCATATTATGTAAAGCATTATTAAGCTTGGGATGTATAAAATATTACTATAGCTATACATTTGCCCTGCATGCCACAATGTCAAATTCCAAGGTTTTCACAAAAGTTGGACGCCCTGGTGCGGGCAGGTGAATAAGTAATAGTAATAAATAATGCCGCATTGCATTTTTAGTTGGAACTCAGAATTTCCAACTTGAAAACTCAACAACCCCAATATGGGATTCCAAGATGGCTGCCAACATACAAACACTGCTACTATTACCATTAATAGAACTTTTGTAATATTTGTTACATGTTAAAGCTCAAGATTAGTTGCATCCATTGTTTTTTTCTGACTTCTCAACTAGAATGCAGTGATGTCTCTTGCAGTTCCAAGTTCCAATGTAAATGGAATGCGACATAAATACCTGCTCCGCTCCCTCTATGTGCACAGTGAGCATAGCCTGGCCTTCACTCCCTGCAGAGCAGGAGATGCTGCGCACCTGAGTGAACACAGCCAGACTGACGGGCTGCAAGGACAAAAGAGCTCAAACTTAAAAGAGAAATAGATGGAATTAATGAATAGAAATCGAGTCATGCATTGTCATATACATGTACAGTGTCAGCATAGTTAGCAAAAGAAGAAAATAAAGGGGAAGTGTTAAACCTTACAGTTGAGTTCTCAGTTTGTTGACTGATGCCTTCAGGGCCAATGACCAGGTCTATTTTTATGCTCCAGCCGTGCTGAAGACACAGGGAATAAACATTGCATTAAGGAAAATGATATATTAAAAAATGCATTTGCATTAATACACTGCAAAAATATCAAAATGTTTGGCAAATTTATTTTACAAGATTTATAACATTCTGTCCCATATATTTAATTTTCTTTGTTTAATTATAAAAGAAAATAATGCAAATCTTTTTTCAGTAACCAGTTATTAAACATTTGGTCTCTAATCTACATTTTATATCTGGAGTGCATTATACAATTATGTACAGTATTTTGTGTATATAAAAAACTAAATCTTAAATACAAAAAACTGGTAAAAAACAAAAAAGTAAGAAAATGTTTTGGATAAAAAAAATGTTTTAGTGCCAAAAGTGGCTATTAAAACCACCATCTAGATTAAAAAATGAATAGGTCTACCTCTCGAGTGAATGGTTTCAAAAGACGTGAGATACAACAAGTGCTGCACATAGATCTTCTGTATGAATGTGTGAGTGAAAGGGTGTGAAGCAGCTTTCAGCGGTAATCAAAGACTAGAAAAAAGCGCTGTATAAATACAGACCAATTACCATTTTTTTAGGGCAACACAAAAATATTAAAGTGGAGTTATCATAATGAGACATTCTCTCATCAAAAGAAATACAATTGATCAAGTAAAATCGAGGACAACAAGAACAAGAAATAACCACTTTATTTCTGATGTTGATTTGATCCAAAAGACGCTCACCACCAGCTGACAGGCAAAGCTCTCCTGTGTGAAGCTGTAACACTGAGACAAAGTTGTGAAGAACTTGGTCATGCACTGGTCCTGTTTCAGAATAGAGTAGCTCTGAAACGTCTGCTGGATCAGCCGGCGCAGCTGCTTTGGCTGGCACACAAACACTTATAGTTAACATAACATACAACATGAGGATGAGATTTTACAGGAAAATGAAGGTGCAGCTCAAACAAATCTGTCTTGTTCTCCTTTTTACCTTCATGCTGTTGATCAGCTCTCTGGCAAAGAACAGATCCAACCCCACATCCTTCCTGTTAGAGGAAAGTCAGATCATCATTATGAAATAAACTTGTTGGTAACCCTTTTGTTTTTACAGCCCCCAAAATTACCAGTAATTTCATGGTAACACAAACATGTTGCTAGGTTCTAATGATAATAAGAAATTAAATACAATGACACTAAGGCCAAAATATTGGGCATATACCTGGTAACTATATAGTAAATTATAAAGTGTGTTATTGGGTAATTACTGCTGGTAATAAGAAGGAAAGTACAATCAAACTATGACCAGAATGTTGGGTATTTACCTGGTAACTATGGCACAGTTTAGTGTATTATTAGGTTATAAGCTGGTAATAAGCAGGTAGCTAAAGTCCCCCAATTACCAGCTATTTACCCAGTTAATATATGGTACCAAAATGTGTTAGTGTTACTAGGTATTAACCTGTAGTAAGAAGGTAAGTACAATAAAACCATGGCCAAAATACTATGTATTTAACCAGTAAATTATAAAGCGTTATTGGTAATAACGACTGGTAATAATTAATCTGGTAAATTATATTGTGTAACTGGAAAATGACCACTGGTAAAAAGCAGGTAAGTATTTGACTGTTATATGTATAGTAAATTAAGATGTAAGATACCTTCCATTTGCCATTGAATTGCAACCATGCAATACATGATAAATTAAAAGAAAGCATTGTTTCCATGCTATTACTATGCTCTTACTAAATGGCCTTAAATTCATGGAAGGAGATTGCTACCACGTTACAAAAAGATGATGGTTTTTGCCTTAGGATGAGGAAAAACTCTTAGTACAACAACAACACAGCTTCTTTCATTCTCTGACGTGGAGGAACAACTGATCTGGAGACATGATTGTTGAAGTGGAGAAACATAAAATAATTTATGTTTCTCCACTTCAACAATCAGTCTCTCGTTGTACATTATGACTCTCCGAGACACTCTGATTAATTGACTGTTGACCTGGTAGCACCGGTCACGACGTAATGTTGATATGAAGTTGTGACAGGCTATATGACCTGCGTATTGTGTTTTATTTTGAAAGGGGGGCCGAAGTGTTTTACTTTGAGTCTGTGTCGGACTTCATATCTGGTGCGATCTGCTCTGTTGAAATGTATGCGGTCCAGCAGCGGCAACGGCAAGCTGCTTTTGGGACGCTGCTGAGATATTGATTAGAATTGAAGCTATTTGCAATGGTGACCGCGCGTACCTTTTGTTTAACGCTGAGAACAACCACAATTGCACATGGGCACAAAAGGCCTGACTTAAAATAGTGTATTGTAACACTTTGCACTAAGGGTATATTAATTAACATGGGTAAATGCTACAATATTAATTTATGTTAATTAATGTTTTCATGAAACATTTAATAATGTCATTCAGGTAAATTATAACTATAATTAAACATTGTTAACCTTAATCAATGCTCCTTTTGACAATGATTGTAAAGCGGGTAATGTATCACTTAACAAAGACTTCAGAAATACATAAGTTAATATTAATAACAAATGTTTTATTATTGTTTAAGCCTCTGTAAACCCAAATCCACAAAAGTCTTCTAACTATGTAATTTAGGGTCATATGTACATAATATTTAACATGTAAAAATATTAGAAATCAGTTTTCATTCAAATTCAAAATATTTGTCTTTTTAACTGCTTAAATGTGGGTTTCAATTGGGCAGCGTTATCTCTCCTGGTTATGACATAAGAAATCCATACCAGTCATAAATCATCCACTTCAGCATGTCAGCCCTCCCCTGAGTGACGGTTAACAAAACCGTTCTGCTCCTGTAGCTTTATAAAGCCATGCTCAATATATACATTATTAACATTCATTCTTCATTCACCTGAATAACATTGATAAATGGTCAGTAAAAATAATTAATTATACATTAGTTAATATTATAAGAGCATTAAGTAATGCTAATAAATATTCCCTTATTGTAATATGTTACCAAATTACCATTACACAATAAAGGGTCATGCAAACATATGCAACAATCACACGTGACTTACTCCAAGAGCTCAAAGTTGGATTTTTTCTCCAGCCCGTTTGGATTCATGTTTTTGTAGAATCTCCTGTCAACAAACATACATACAAAGAAACATACAGCATTATTATTATTATGATTGTTACACTTATTATCATTAGTATTATTATTGTTATTATTAATAGCAATACTATTTCTAATAACAATAATAACAATATTATCCACTGAGTAACCTTCAGGTGAAAATTTGAGCCATGCTGTAAACAACAACTTTCTGCATATCGTTTACATTTGTCTCAAAATGACTGTCCGTCTCTTGGTGTTTCACATATTGGGACAAACCTCCCATAATCCACCAGAATCACCGGGAGGGCTTTTCCCCCCTGGGTCATCACTCTTTCTATGGGCTCGTATTTTGCCCTACGTATTTTTTTTTTCACGTCCTACTGCAAAAACTAACGCGTTTCTGTCATGTTGTAACAGTCTCCTTCATGAATATAAGACCATTTGACTGTCTCGGTGCTCTCGGACAGCAGGCATGATGTCCGCGAGATCATCCACTGCAGTCATTTCGGTTTGTGTTTCTGTGTGAAAATGACAGTAGCTACAGGAGTTAGTTCGGCTCTATTTTAGCCTGGGACTCTACTTGCATTCTACGTCACAGTCAGGTTGCGCTGAAATACATTTAAAATGTGTTTTGAAGCCTTTGGAGTCTGTTTAGGCGCACGGGAAACATCACTTTGGATCGCGCTGTTAATTTCATTCATGAACAGTTACAAACGGCAGCCACTCCAACATTTCGAGTGCGCCTTTTCTGCCAACACTATGGCAAATACTTTGAGATAACTGGAAAAGTCAGCGAGTTGGTTTGCTTACTGCAGCGTGTAGTAGAAATCTCATTAAGTCAGCTGGGCCAGCAGCTGAAGCTATTGAGCTAAAATGCTAATATTTACATCACATTTTAACACTTTTCTTATTTTTAAGGACTTTTTAATACACAAAATACAGTAAATATATATTTATATATATATATATATATATAAATATATATAGTATTGAGCATTAAAGCTCAATACTCCCAATCAGTGCAGAAACACAGTACTGGACTGCCTAGACACACCTCTTTTTAATCCATTTTAGTTCTACTCATGTTTTTTATGTAAATATTAGCAAATCAATGCATGATCACACTTGCTTAACGAGACACACACCTCTTTATTTGAAAAAAAAAACTAAAAACTTTTTTTCTTTTCATACATTCAATACCCACGTTTTATTTTGAAAACCGGAAGTTTCTACACGCTACGTTGGTAGAAAAGGCGCACTCGAAATGTTGGAGCGGCTGCCGTTTGTAAAGTATCTGGGGCCTCATGTATAAACCGTGCGTACACACAAAAACACGGCGTACGCTTGCTTTCACGCACACGATTGGAATTTATAAAAATGTACTTGGCGTGGAACATAGCGGACCGCAGCGCAAACTCTCGAGCTGCCGTGAGAATTTGTGGACTCTTGTCAGGTGGAGACGCTGCAATATTAAGCTCTGAAACTTATCACAGTGTTTCAAAATAATATTATTAATGTGTCTACAGTGACAAGCATGCATTATTCTGTGACGAACAACAATGATACACCATCGTACGTTTGAACATGTACGACGCTGAAGTTAGCATCCGATTCGCCAGCCTCCGATTCGGCACTTAAGGGGAAAGTTAAGGGGAAATAAACTTGATGCGCAGTGCGACTGTTTGCACACTTCTTGATGTGAAAACATTTTAGACATGTTAGGTAAGACATTAACCTTGCATGACATCCACTGTTGTATTTGTGAAGCTTTTATTTAATTTATGAAAATTCTAAAGGGGAGATTTCACCGTTTTTGTTTTATACTCAGACCTCATTAGAACAGGTCCTGATCCAAAACCACTACCTAGACTTCTCAAATCTGGACTAGATTAATATACAGACCCTGAAGATTCATAAAAACACACTCTCTGATTTGTGAAACCTTTATTCTATTTGTGAAAATGCAATAAAGGCACATTTCAACGTTTTTTTCAGCATATAGACCACTTTGGACCAGGTCCTGATCCAAAACCACTGTACCTAGACTTCTCAAATCTGGACTAGATTAATCTACAGACTCTGAAGATTCATAAAAACACACTCTCTGATTTGTGAAACCTTGAAACCTTTATTATATTCATGAAAATTAATAAAAGTATAATTTCAGTAAATGGTATGACATTTTAGCCATGGTGTCTTCTGACAGGATCAAATACATGCTCAATGTTATGCTGTCAGAGGTACATCAACAGCTGTTTGACTTAAATGTATGGAGTTATATACATGAAGGACAGTATTCCTATTACTTGTGCATAAGAGAAGTGTTGGTAGTAAAGATTTGTGTACTTTTCTGTTTTCTGAAGATCAAATACGTATAATGTCAATCTTTATCCTTCTGCTTAAATGTATAGTGCGGTACATTTTCAGATAACTTACACAAAGTTTGTTATTATTATTGTATTATAACACATTTTCTATAATAAATAATGGTGTGCGCTAATAAAACTAATTTAACAAAAGGAAAGGTGAAATAGAAGGGGAATAGTAAAATGAGCCAAGGAAAATAGTACAACACCAGAGCAAATGAAGTGAGAGAACCAGTTATGTGTTGTGACAGTAAGATGAAGGAAAACTTGAAATGTTGCCTTTATTGCATTTTCACAAATAGAATAAAGGTTTCACAAATCAGAGAGTGTGTTTTTATGAATCTTCAGTCTAGGTACAGTGGTTTTGGATCAGGACCTGTTCTAATGAGGTCTGAGTATAAAACAAAAACGGTGAAATCTCCCCTTTAGAATTTTCATAAATTAAATAAAAGCTTCACAAATACAACAGTGGATGTAATGCAAGGTTAATGTCTTACCTAACATGTCTAAAATGTTTTCACATCAAGAAGTGTCACAAAAAAACAGACAACCACTGTGCAAACAGTCGCACTGCGCATCAAGTTTATTTCCCCTTAACTTTCCCCTTAAGTGCCGAATCGGAGGCTGGCGAATCGGATGCTAACTTCAGCGTCGTTGAACATGTGTGGATAAGATCAGAGGACGCTGAGGACAAAACTGATACCGCGCGCAAACACACACACACGTACATACGTGTGCGCGCGCGCTCGTGTGTGTGTGAGTGAGTCACACTTTTCTTCAAGTCTTACTTTGAGCAAATAACTGAAATTGATTTAACACAAATTAATATGTTCTTTATGTAAATAGACACAGCTGCTGACGTGAACGCATGGACACACGCCAGTGTAACCAGTCTAACATGTTTTAAACGCTCCAAAATAAAGTTACAAACTCATTTGTTGTAAGAAAATGGGACTTGAACGTTGAGTAGAACATTTCCTTATCCCATTTTAATGCATACGATAACAAAATAACTGCAAAAAAGTTATTCCACCACCGCTGCGCCTTTCACCAGAAGAGACAGCTGATGCAGGTGCGCGCTCGTCAGCCGCTGGAGACACCGGCACACCTGAGACACCGGCACACCCGAGACATCGGCACACTGGCATCTTCTGCCTCCCTCTTCCTCCCTCCCCAGCGTCCACAACACAATCAGTGACAGTAGTAATGAATCATTATTATGCAGTAACTCAATGAGCTCTATCTGCTTATTCTGTGCGTAATGCGCGTGTGCGTAACTGGGTGATGACGCGTGACACTGACAGATTTATAGATTCTTGAAATGATCTGTAAATTCAGCTCACATGGATAAGTCATGTCTAAACATGTTACATCAGGAAAACACCCACATAATCAACTATCAATGCACAGCCAGTTTTTTCCTTCGTGTTTATATCTAATTCCAAATAAACAAACAGACAAAAAATATTAATATATCTTTTTTCAAATTTATACATCATAAATCGGTGCGTCGATCGCACACTTTCCGTCTTTTTATTTTATTTTCCTCCTTCGCTGCCGCATTTGTCATTGTTCTTCAGGAAGGAGGCGTCAGAGAGTGCGTTCTAGAGTCATTTGTATATTAATTTGTGGGTGGAACGAGGGCGTGGTGTGTAGAGAAGGTGCGCAGGACTCGGTGTACGCATGGTTTTATAAATCTGAGAATTTCTTTCTCCTGGGACCTCATGTACAAAGACTTGCGTGGATTTCCTACTAAATCTTGGCGTACGCCAGAACCCAGAAACTGTCGTACGCACAAATAAATTCAGATGTATCAAAGTGTGCGTACGCATGGATCCAAGCACGTTTCCTTTGTACCTCCCAAATCAACGTGGAATTGAGCGCACATGCAGAGGTGCCAAACTCCTCCCTGTCCACGCCCCATTTACATATGCAAATCAATTTAAATAGGCCCTGCGATTCACCTCTTTGATCAAATAACGCACTGAGAAAACAAGAAAACAACAAAGAAAAGTAAAGGAATTTCACACAATCTGAGCAAGAGATTCTAGTGAATGAATGAAAACGCGCAGGGAGATTTTGTTTGACACCCTGTCAACAGGTATAAATATGACAAAAAAGACGTGAGTGGGAGTGTGTTTGAGTCTGTGTGATCAGGGCAGCGCACACACACACGCACGCACGCACGCAAACACACACACAAGCTCACACAGCTCACTCACAATACACATCGCTCGTGCGTAAAGATGGCAGGACATTAAACACTTTGACTCATGTTTAATTTTTTTTAATTATTTCTCACAATTAAAGAATGCGAAGTGCGCCGCGGCTGACATTTGCAACTTTACGCCCGCTTTTACTGACATGAATACTGAACACAGAGAGACAATCAGGGGCTTGTTAGCTGTAGCTCTAATTTCACCAGCAGAAAAAAGCAAAGTAAACCAAAAACATGATATGTGAATGCGCACATGCCCAAATGTGCATGGCGCTGGTTTTCATCATACGGGACAATTAAAATAATAAACTATTCACTCACCCAGAAGCCACCCATCGCGCACTGTTCCAGCCTCCAGCCTGTTCAATTTGCGCATCACATATGATTTGAACATTGATGGAATGAAAATGTTTCCTATTAACGTAAACACATTCTGTGACGGCGCTTTTATAGCGATGTGTGTGCAGTCAATAGCTCCGATTACATTAGGGAAACCGGCTCTCGCTGAAAATTGCGCTTTAATGTTGGCCTGTTCAACAGCATTGTATGGGAGTGTGATGTACCTGGATGATATTCGGATGATTCCATCCCACACAGCTGGCATGGCTCGGCTCAGGGTTGACTGGCTCACTCCTGACCGCATCGGCTTATGAGCCAATTATCATTGTTTGCAAGTACATCCTCGCATTCCCTAAATACTCGCTCACGTCAGATTGTTCATAAATGTGTCTCTGATGTGCACATCACTCTGATGACTACATGTTTTCACATTAGTAACAGTTTCCCAGCATCACCACTAAGTGTCGCCAAAGGAACAATAGCTGGAGAAACGGGCATACGCCAGCCATGAAGTTGGCGTGGGCACCGCACATTTCCACGGTCATTTCACGTTTCATACATCTGAACGTGAGCGTGGAAAAGGACGTACGCCACGTTTTTGTGCGTACGCAACCTTCGTACATGAGGCCCCTGGTGAGCACCCGAAAGTATCTGGTGAGCACGCGAAAGTATATGGTGAGCACGCGAAACAATCACGTGGGCACGCGAAACGATCACGTGAGCACGCAAAACGATCACGTGAGCACTCGAAACTTCCTTTTTTTATTTCCCATGTCCCTTTAGGGGCTCCGTAATTTATTCACGTTTCTCGTAAAGTTTTCATGTCGTATGGTTCCCTGACTGCAGTGCCATTCCCGAGATGCCACATGACCGCGATTTGCTGTGCTCGTACACAGCTGTGACGTCACTCTGGGAAATAAGATTTGTCTGTGCTTTTATGGCCTTTAGGAATGTTTTTCAAATATGAAACTCCATGAATTAAAAATATAGAATATAAAGATCTATAAAATAACGTGTCCATGTCTCGAGGTGTCCTGTGGACACTTATACAGGCGTCTCTTTTACTATTGTGGTCAATGGGAAAATTGCTTTTTGGGCTCCATTGGATTTTCTGTTGCAGTACCAAGAGTGGCCACCATGACAAAACTGACGGTGCTCTATCCAGATTTTATAATACATCCATGGCGGAGAGTTGTGACAAAGCCATTTTTAAACATTATTAAAACAATGTTTTGATAATCAATAGCAGTGCATCCACCGTTCCAGAGGGGGCGCTGGTTTCATACAAATGTTATTACCATTTAAAGCCCATGGTTATAATTATTCATAAATATGCAGCATCATAATACCTACATCTCTGACATTTATAACAAACCAAACCGTTTGAAAATAGGTAGAACATTGAGCAAGTTATGGTTATTTAAAAAGTCCATGTACCACTACAACTCATGTTATGTGTGAACAAGCTGACTGTGACAAGATGGCTGCCAGTGCGGACGTTCGACTGCATTGGCCAGCAGCACAGACGAGACATTTAGGGTGAATTCCAATTCCTTGCTTAACCCTCAATCTCAACAATGCGCGCTCCCTCTAGTGCAAGTGCTGTCCTGATTCTCAGAAAAATTAAGTTGAGGGGCAAGTTTAAGTCCTGTATCGCCCTCAATATTGAGATTTTCCAGGACCACCCTTGGGAGCAAAGGCTACCCAGAATGTTCTCACATAAGAAAGATGGCGTCGAAAGCAGCGAAGCGAGTGCAATACAAATTAAGTATTGTCTTTATTAATTGAGATATAAAAATGATGAAAACCATTGTATTATCTTAGTTTAGGCCCATATTATGGATTACTGACGTCATTGTTGCGTAACATTTATTTTTATTTTACGATCTTTTGTCAATAGCCGGCCGGTGCGGACAAGCGATCGTTTGCTATGGTTTACTTTTCAATAAGCCGTGGTGTGTGGTAACTGTCAGCTGAATATGTCCGTGGTTGTGGTATTTGTATGAGTATCATCTTATAACTAACTGACAACCTAATAACTTGACTGAAATAAAATAATAAATAAATAATCGTGACGTAAATGTGTTCTTCTTCTTCTTTTTTGGAGTTGACAGACTGGACGCAGCTTTCACGTTATACTGCCCCTTACAGTCTGAAGACGTATCTGCATTAAGGGGTGTCCCATTTCTAAGTGACAAAATAACCCTCAACACTTGGTTTTGAGGGCCAGTTAAGATAAGGGTTGAGCTTGAGGGTTAAGATAGGAATTGGAAGTGGCCCTTACCCTTTATATAGACCCCTTGGCAGCCTACGTCACGTGCGCGTCACCTTCTCTCTACTGCGTGTCGGGTGCAGAAAGCGCTTTTGTGTACTGCAACAAAAAATACTCATGGGGGCCAAAAAGCAATTTTCCCATTGACCACAATAGTAAAAGAGACGCCTGTAAAAGTGTCCACAGGGCACCTCGAGACAGGCTTTTATAGATCTATATATTCTATGTATTTAATTCATGGAGTTTCATATTTGAAAAATCTTCCTAAATATTCCTTAGTTCCCAGAGTGACATCACAGCCATTTTAGTTATTTATTCGTAGCTCAATAGCATTTATTTTCAAACTTATTATCGATCTATTAACAAGCTGCTGTGTTAATGCTTCATTGAGGAGAGGAGACCGACACGCTGCACTTTATCACTGTGTTCAGTCCCTTCAGTGAGGAGATATTTCTATCGGCTGGTTAACAGCAACTAGGAGGTTTTTGACCATAAAAACAAGTTAGTGTATGTAAGTAGACCTCCATAACTCACATATATGTGCGATAGGATCACTGTGTGGGAGCTTTAAATGAAGAAAGTTATTCTCCATCTGGAGCAGCTGAGCATCATTCATTTTTATTTTTTCGTGAGTTTGTATGATACGATAGTTGGCCCAAACCTGATCTCCAGACAACCAAGCTGCAGCGCCATCCCATCACTGACTTTTGAAGCATACTGCTCCATGTAGTCACTGCGCACCTGCAGAAAAGCACACATCGCATTTACACCAACCTAAAGGTGTCTCATCATATACCAGTCCAATAAAATTACACATAAATGCACACTTCACTGACCTGCTGGTAAAAGTAGAGCATTGTGGTTCCATCTTCTTGGAATTTCTCTATGAAGTCTGATGGGATGTATCTGATCCTCAGGTCATATCTGGACAAATAAACATCACACACTTCTATTTATTTATTTTTAAGTCACATAATTCAAAATGGGAAAATTAAGAAACCAAAAGCTCAATGTACTGACCTCCACTCGGCCTCCAGGTGTTGCTGTTCATAGCGTTGGGTAAGTTCAGACACTGTAAGGTCTGGGTGCAACCAGTGGATCTCTGAGGACTTGAGGTGTTTGAGGAGGAGGCCATAGCATAGGATGTACTTTATCTCTGGACCCACACAGCCACTGGACAGCACCCCATTAATGATGGCCTGGGATAGAGGTAATTTCCAAACATTTGAATATGTCACTGTGTATGTTGCTTTTGACAACAGCATATGGATAAAAAAACACAGCTGAATTATAGCATCATAAGCTCAATTAAGGCACTTATCTTGCCTTGAATACAGAGGAAGGAAACGCTAGTACAGCACGAAGACAGCACAACACAATAGAGAACAGAGTATATACATGGTTAAAAAGGAAAAGTAGTACGCAACGTTTCATGATTTTTATTATTCTGCCTGTTTGAACTTTGTAAACATAAACAATGTAATTCTCTCTATGCTGTGTCCTACATCTGAAAAAGGCTCAGTTAAGCAAAACTATCAAAGCTAGCTGTCCGAGGGAGGGTTTGTGTGTATACAGCAGCAGAGCAAGTGTGGGTGGGGACAAGAGGCTTGGAGTTTACAAGGTCATGGGGCATCCGTGTGTGTATTTACACCTCTCAAACTTTTTACCATTATCAGCACAACTGATTTTGTGTGTACACATAGCACTGTAAAAATGTTCAACAGTAAACATGTTGCAATGCTGTTTGTGTGCGCAAAATACCATGTAGAGTGTTGTTATCAACTGGTATTGCTAAACATGGTTAACAATGGCTAGCCAGAGATGTGTTTGCATCCATGTTTTTTCTGACTTAAAGGGATACTGTGTAGTATTTATGGGTTTATATGACCCAAAATCCACTTTTGTATACATATTTTGTGCATTGTCTAGTCGCTGTATATTATATATATATAATATTCTTTGTTTCATTTTCGTAGTGTCATGTAAAATAAAATGGTCGCAGGCCGCTACTTCATTGCCACGACGCCATGTTTCTACGGGAGCCTGTATAGACAAACGCAAGAGAACAAATCAAGCGTCGCTTTACTTGTAGCGGAAGTCCCGCCTCCACTCTCCGCTACGTCTGTTACGGCCGCGGTAGCTCGCCCTCTCCCTCGCCTCACGAACCTCATCTGCTGACACGGAGAAAGGCGACGAGGACGACATTTGACCGGCTGAGGATACCGTAGCGCTCAGGGAAGGGAGGGGGTGAGCAGGGGAGCAGTTGGTGTCTTGCTGCTAACAGTGGCTATGCAACCGCGGTCCGCGGTCATGTTATTTTACATGACTTTTTGAAACACTACGAAAATGAAACAAAAACTATTATACAGCGACTAGACAATGCAGGAGCACATAATATGTATAAAAAAGTGGATTTTGGGTTATATAAACCCATAAATACTACACATTGTACCTTTAAGTTACATGCAGCTTTGTTGTTAGGTTTAGCCCACTCTACAGGAGAATCAGACGCAAGTAAGGATGTAAGTAAGCACGCAAGTAAAACAGGTAGTAAAAACAAGACTGCCAGAAAAGAAACCACAGAGTATAACTAAGGCGAAAATACATCCATTATGAAACAGGAAGTCCCTAAAATCCAAAATAAAAAGATGTTTGTTTTATGTTTTATCCCTTACAGGGACAGATGTTTAGAGAATGTATGTAGAACAGTTGGTTTACAGTAGAATATAATAGTGTAGCAAAGTAGATGTGCAGTGAATAAAACATAGCAGAGTCAAGAAAATTACAGGATTCAGAAGAGTAAAGTAGTCTAGCATATCGTATAATCAGTATATATTAGAGTAGAAGAAATGTCACAACATTACTTGTGACAATAGCATTTGTGTATCATGTAACAACTTAAGGTCAATTTTAATTGGTAAACAAGGTTGGAATTATTTGCAACCAGTGTTTGGGAGTAGAGCATACCCTGACAGTCCAGCCCTCCTCACAGCGCACCAGTTTGAAGTTCTTGCCCAGGTTGGAGCTGTTGCTAAGGAAGCACACTTTGATGATTTTCACCATAAAGAGGCCGTCCCTGGAAACAGTTGCTGTGTCTGAAGCATCCATGGAATCTGACCGGTTGGTGGGAGACATGCTCCTCCAGGACAGGGTGCTGGTGTCTCCTGACATCACATACACACAGCTTGTATGCTACTGCACAGACACACACATAGCTGTCAGGCCGTCACACACACACTCTGACACACACACACAGAAGAAAGGGGATGCAGTGGAGCTGGAAGTTGGAAGGAGATGAACACAACAGCCACAACACAATCAGTTTGAAGAATTAAAACATTCATGATCCACCATCTACTACTGCGATCATTCTGCACTCACCAAGTTGACCAGCTCCACCACTCAGCAGGAGAAATTTACTTTTAGGCTGAAAGACAAGTCAAAATGTATGTCTACATCAAATTAAGTGGCAAATATGCACATGTTTGGTTCGTCATTGGCAGGGTAACAAGAGTTGAGGTCTGAAACTGCGCCGTGAAGAAGTGTCAGTGAAAGAGGAAATGCTACTTGCTTGCATGAAGAAATGAGGAAGTAGAACAGCAACACGTTAGAGAACTGATGAAACTGCTGTCACCCCTCCTATCGCACATGCAATGGCACAGTCCAAAAATGAACAAAAAAAATAACAAAAACACCCACACTGCAAAATGTGCAAGGCCTTTATTACAACCACACAACTCTGTCTAAAACTTTCGAGAGCATAATAATAATAATAATGCATTATATTTGGAGGCGCCTTTCATGACACTCAAGGTCACCGGTAAATGGTAAAAGGTAAAAAAAAAAAAAAGCAGGTAAAAATGGATTGAAGTTGTAGGAGCCATATTCTGTTTATTATTATTTGTGTGCAATGTTTGTTTTTGGCGTCCTCTACAGGGCTTGAGTGCCTGTGTTCTTAATGGAGCCAGGCAAAGACACATGTGTGGCTGATTACACAGCAGAAAAAGTTTTCTTCAATGGCTGAGCCAACATTCTGCTCCTTTGTTTGTTTTTGAGTATTAAAATGTTTTAGTTTTCTTTTATTTTCTGTTAATTAAATAAACCACAAGACCTTTCTACAACAACAATGGATTTCTCTGTAACATGATGAAAGAGCATGAGGCCCAGTAGCATCAAGGAGTGGTATGTAAAATAAAGGCTTGAAATGAAGGACTATCCTGCTCATTTAAACTGTGGAATTGGAAAATGAATGAAAGTCTGCTATTGGAGTGGAAATGCATGAAGTTGACTGGAACAAACCAAAAGGAATGTAAACTGAGTGAGGAGCCTGAGTCTTTGATTCTTAATCTGATGCTATGTGAGCTGGCAAAGTAATAGTGGCATGAGTGTTGAACTGAACATGATTATGAACTGACAGCAAAATTGCCAAGTATTCTTGTTCCTGTGAAAAGAGGAGAGTCACATATGTGATATGTTAAATATGGCTGAAGAATCTGATCTGAAGTCAGCTGACAAAATGGCTTCTCAACTTGAGGATGATGTCCAAAAGGGCCTGGAAAAAGCCACGTTAGAAAATGTTTCCAAACTACTTGCAAGCAGAAAGTATAAACTATGCCAAGTTACAAGACGAATGAACATAAATGTAAATGAATTGATGAAAGACATTTCAAATGTAGAAGAGATTACTGAAACTATGACAAAATATGGACAACTTGTGGAAGAGTTTAAACAACACTCATAAATCATACCAACTTCTATTGTCAAAATAAGAATGTGAAGTGGTTTATGTTAAAGGTGGCTGATATGACTGCATTCGTGGACTCTGTGACAAAATGGAAAAATGCTATCAGCCAAGGAGAAATTGATCATGACAATGTTAGACTGAATGTTGATAATGTGGCACCTGAGGACAGCATCTCTGCAGTGTTAAGTCGCAGGTCAAGTCGCACAGCCACATCCGCCACATCCTCCACGTCATCAGCTAGGATCCGAGCTGAAGCTGAAAAGGCAGCTATACAAAAAAGGATTCAAGCACTGAAGCAAAAGCATGCGCTGGAGGAACAGGAGGAGGAATTAAATGTGCAAAAGGAACAATTAAGGAAACGAAGGGAGACGCTTGAGTTGCACATAGGGTGACCACCTGCAAATAAGCCCAAGGGGGACAAGGGGTATGTTTCTGAGGGACAATGTGGGACACTGTCTGGCGTGGCAGTGCCCCCCCCCCCCCCCCTCACTTGCTAATGGGGAAACCACTGATAGTGGTTTCCCCATTTCTAGCACATACCAGCTTACATGGTATATTAATAATGCCCTATTCCCCTAAACATGTGTAATTGCTGATGTATGTAGCGTGTTGGACAGTGTGATACACAATCGTCACCTCTGCAGCAGTCACTTTGACAGCTAGAAAGTCGTTTCTAGGTCGGAGGAAAGCATCCATAGATTTGGATGTCTCTTTCTGTTGGACACGTTTCTTGTGAGTCTCCGTGAGTCTGTGTTGTTTGTCATCGTGTTCCCCTCCATGTCCGATTGAGAAGGAAGTTTTGCAAAAGTCACAAAAAGCCCTCTCGGTATCCCCCTCAACACCTTTCAGCTACAAATATTAATTTTCCTTTCCAAATATTTTTTCCAAATATTCAGTCTTTCTTGTACCCACACCTTCTCTTTTTAATTGATGGTGGCGGTGCCTCAGACTCAGTCTCTTTCACCATTTTTCGAATTGGAAAGCCCGCATCTAAAAGTTCCTTACCAGTGTGTCTGGTATGCACGTGCGTGCGCTGTCATGACAACAACCGAGTCAGCAGTTCAACTAAGGGGGTGGGTGTAGCGTGAACTGTCAAGTAACATTTGTTTGGCTGCCAACTTTTTTTGAGCAAGCATTGATTATGCGTGACACGACGTGAATTGGTCTCCAAGCGCTGTGCGCGCACACGCGGGACGGGTGGTCACCCTAGTTGCACACTGAATTAGCAGCTGCAACAGCAAAGCTCACTGTGTTTAAAGCTGCAGAGGAACAAATAGACTCAACTTCAATGGAGGATCGCATGAATGCTTATTATGTCGACATGATTGACATGTATGGATCCAAAGGAATGGACCTTCTTCAAAGTGACACAGTGCAAGAGCCCAGTGATGAAATGCCAAGTGTGCGTCCAAAGGAGGGAGTTAAATTCCAACCCCCCCATCCTGCTCAGTAGACCTCATATCTCAAATGAAACAGCTGGGGCCTCATATACAAAGACTTGCATGGATTTCCTACTATAACTTGGCGTACGCCAGAACCCAGAAACTGTCATACGCACAAATAAAATCAGATGTATCAAAGTGTGCGTACGCATGGATCCAAGCTTGTTTCCTTTGTACATCCCAAATCAACGTGGAATTGAATGCACATGCAGAGGTGCCAAACTCCTCACTGTCCACGCCCCCATTTACATATGCAAATCAATTTAAATAGGCCCTGAGATTCACCTCTTTGATCAAATAACGCACTGAACAAAGGAAAGTAAAGGAATTTCACACAGTCTGAGCAAGAGATTCTAGTGAATGAATGAAAACGCACAGGGAGATTTGTTTGACACCCTGTCAACAGGGATAAATATGACAAAAAAGACGTGAGTGGGAGCCACGGTTTGCTCTGGATCCACAGCTGCTTCCTCCAGAGACACCAGTCTGACCTCCATGGATGCCATTTTGGTGTCTGGGTCCCTATAGAGTAGATACATGTGTGAACATTTTATGCTCTTCAGTATTTGGATTCTACAAAATTACAATTCTACTTACTTTTGCTGTTCACGTGTTCTTTCAAGGCCCCAATTGACAGCTGATTGGCACAGTTTTAGCGTCTGTTTGAGTGGCTGTGTGGATAAAATGACCCTGGAATGGAAAATAGTAAAGATTAAAATAATATTACGGCTCATACAAAAAAGACTGGCATTACTTTACTGCCGTGTCGTGGCGGATGCCGTGCTGATCGGGCTATGGGTCCTACTGGCGTCCGGGGGGCGGCGCTCACTGGTGGCCTCCCCCTCCGGGGGGACAGGAGCGGACATGACCCTGCCGCGCCGGCGGTGCCCGTGGAGAGCTGCGGCATCGCCCCAGTCTGAGCGGGCTGGCCTCTTCTGGGCCGGGGGGCTGGGTGGGCGGGGATACACGGCTCTGCTAGTCAGGAAGCTAGCAACCGGCCTGGGTGGTCAACCTTGCCTGCCCTCCATGCTCCCCCACCGGATCTGGTATATCAATCCCACACACACAACTAGGGCATTGGGGGAGATACGGGAAGACCATCGGGGGGGTTGGGGGCGGGCCCACCAAGTAGTGGGTCTATCCCCCATCTTCCCCTCCAGGGTCTCTGCTCTCCCCCAATATTTTATGGCATATTACACACTAGGGTGTTGCGTGTGGCCATGACTCACTCACTCACTCACTCACTCACTCAGACAGTCCTTTAATTGTTGCATGTTCTTTCTCTCCTCATCAGGCTGGCTCACTCAGGCTGACACACCTGCAGCAGATCCACAATCATTGCCACCCAGTTACCAGCCTGCTATATAAGCCAGCAGCTCAGTTTCTCACGAGGCTCAGACCCAGCAACACCTTAGTCCCACAGTATGATTTGTTAAATACTTTTCTGTTTAGTAATATTTAATTTAGTTGTTATTTTCCTTTGGCTTGGAGATGGCCGGTAGTCTTACTTTTCGCTTAGCTTTAGTTAATAATTTTGTTTTGTTAGGGAGGGAGAGGGAACCAGCTTCGACGTCCCTATAGGGGGTGGCCTGGTCCCCCCTCCATTTTGCTGAGTTTGGCTGGCATCTCCAGGTCCTTTTGGTTTGACGATTCTTTATTTGGTAAAGTATTTATAGTTTTCGTAAAATATGTTTATTTCCCTGTGGGAAAAGTTTGTGAATAAACATGTTAAAATGTTCCATTTTCTGGTGTCCTTCTTTTATGTTGAGGTCTCCAATTTGAGCCACTGATTTATTTATTTAATTGTTTGGAGACCGTAACATAATGGGGGCTCGTCAAAACATTTTTACCTTTTTCTCTCCCTTACTTTAATTGAAAATTGGTAAATTGTGCTGGTGTGCACATTGGAATTTTGAAGGTTTGGATTTATTTTATCCACCTTAAATTGATTAAATTGATTGGTCTACCTTTTCTTTGCAAAATATATTGGTACTTTATTTCAGTATTAGTTACAGGTAACTTTTACTGAGTTTCTGGTTTATTTGCATTGGTATACTTCAATTTGGTTCACACCACTTATTAGGACACCGCTAATGTAGTGCTGTGTTGGGCAGTGTTTTTTCATTGCTGGGTCTGAGTCTCATCGGGCATTGTTTTTGCCTCATTTGTATTTGTATTTGTATTCTTACAAGCGTTTTCAAAGTGGCTTTTTTGCCTTAAAACCTGTATTGCTTTGCTATTTTGATGCGCTTGTTTGTTTTCTCGCTTTGCGATACAATTTTTTTTAATACGAATGAGTTGGTAGCCATAGTTCAGGATGGAGTTTAGTTTAGAAGAGTTTGTTGAGCAGCCTTCTCTTGAGGTGTTTAATAAATGCACTAAAGATCATTTGACTTCTATTGCTGATCATTATGGTATCATCGTCTCAAAGACAAAAGCAAAGAAGGTGATAAAACATGAATTATGGGCTGCATTGTTTGAGAAAGGCATGTTGCCTGAACCTAGCATGGCCGTTTCGCCAACAAAACAGGTCTTTCCCGATCAAAGTATTAGGAAATTGGAATTGGAGCTCGAGCTGCGGCGGTTAGAGTTGCAGGACAAAGCTAGTGAGAGGGAGGCCAGGCTTAAAGAGCAGGAGTTCAAGTTCAAACAGATGGAATTGGAAGAGCAAACTAAACGAGAAATACGCTTAAAAGAGCTAGAGCTAAACCAGGCCCCTCCCCCACAACATGGCAGTGGTGCACAAGCTGATTTTGACGTAAACAAATGTATCCGTTTGATTCCTCCATTTAATGGTAAAGATGTTGATAAATACTTTATTCTGTTCGAGCGCACGGCTAACACTTTAAAATGGCCCATAAAGGTTTGGCCGTTACTATTGCAATGTGTGTTAACTGGGAAAGCCCAGGAAGCATATATATCGTTGTCACCAGCTGACAGTCTTGATTATGACAAAGTCAAGGCTGCTGTGCTCAGAGCATTTGAATTGGTGCCTGAAGCCTATAGGCAAAAGTTTCGCCGTTATAAAAAGTTAGACAATCACACCTTTTCTGAGTTTGGTCGGGAGAAAGAGGCTCTGTTTGACCGATGGTGTCATTCATCTAAAGTAACGGAGTTTGAACAGTTACGTGAGCTCATCCTGCTAGAAGAGTTTAAAAACTGTTTATCAGATAGCCTGGCAACCTATATTAATGAGCAAAAGGCTTTGACACTCGCAGCTGCAACTGTCCTTGCAGATGAGTATGTGCTCACCCATAGGGACAGTTTTGAGAGGACTCCTGTGTCAGAGCGTAGTTCTTACTCATGGCGCAAGTCTAACATTCCTCACTCGGACAAATATAGCTCTTCTCACTCAGACAATGTTCAGATAAAAACCTATGTTCCATTTGTTAAACGGGAGGGTGAAGAGAAGCCCGAAAAATCAGACAGTGGGCAGAGTGTAAAGGAGAGACCAACTTGCAGTTATTGCAAGAGAAATGGTCACACCATTAACGAATGCTTTACTCTTAAGAACAAGTCTCAACCACCGAAATCTGTTGTGTTAATTAAAAGTGAGTCTTTGATTTCAACTTCAGCAGAGCCGGTGCGCAGCCCTGACCCTGAATTCCAGCCCTTTTTAATGAAAGGTTTTGTCTCTTTGACAGAGGGGGACACTAAAGTACCAGTTCATATCATCAGGGACACTGCTTCCAACCAATCTGTAATCTTGGAGCATGTGTTGCCATTTTCAGATAAATCTGCCGTTAAATCAGATGTGCTTGTTAGAGGTTTTGATATGCAATATGTGGGCCTGCCACTTCATAACATCTATCTTGAGTCAGATTTGGTCAAGGGGTGCGTTAAGGTGGGGATCCGTGCACAACTCCCAATCGAGGGGGTGACTCTGCTCTTGGGCAATGATTTGGCTGGTGGCAAATTGCTCATTAATCCAGAGGTAATTTCTGTCCCTCTGCCGGAAAACTCTGACGATTTGGCATTGAAATTTCCTAAAGTGTTTTCTGTCTGTGCTGTGACGCGGGCAATGGCCGAGCGCCAAAAACTGGAGGCTGAGGTGGAATTGTCAGACAGTTTTCTGGTTGACTGTTCAACTTCTCCACCTGCCTCTCCAGAGGTCCCTGTCCGTTCTGTTTTGCCTCAACTTGACTCCAAGGTTTGCATGTCACGTGAGCAGCTAGTTGCCGATCAAAGGCGGGATGCGTCACTCGCTCCCCTCTTTGAATGTGTGACTTCAGAAGAGAAGTTAGATGACTTGCCAACAGGGTTATTCCTAAAAGGTAACGTGCTCATGCGCAAGTGGACACCTCCACAGTTATCTGGCCATGATAGTTGGGGGGTGGTAGAACAGATCGTTATCCCTCAAACATATCGAAGTGAGATTTTGAAACTAGCACATGATAATCCACTTTCTGGTCACCTAGGAATTAATAAGACTTTTGATCGTATCTTGCGGTACTTTTTCTGGCCGGGGCTAAAAGGGGACGTGCGTCACCATTGTAAAACTTGTCATGTTTGCCAGATTGCTAAAACTCAAGCCATCTCTCCATATCCACTTTATCCAATCCCTGTTATTGGTGAGCCGTTCGAGCGTGTGCAAATTGACTGTGTTGGGCCTTTCCATCGCACCAAGAGTGGTAACAAGTACTTGTTAACTATAATGTGTACAGCAACTCGCTTTCCCGAGGCCATTCCTTTGCGTTCTATTACAGCTCCAGCTGTTGTTAAAGCCTTGGTCAAGTTCTTCTCTGTGTTCGGCCTTCCCAAAATTGTCCAATCCGACCAGGGAAGTAATTTTATGTCACGTGTTTTTGCTCAAGTTATGAAAGAGCTTAACATCACTCATTTGTGTTCGAGCACTTATCACCCAGAGAGTCAGGGAGCCATTGAGCGTTTTCATAGGACATTAAAGTCTATGTTGCGCACTTACTGCCTTGAGTTTGACAGGGACTGGGACGAGGGTGTCCATCTCCTTCTCTTTGCCGCTCGTGAGGTGGTACAAGAATCCCTCGGCTTTAGTCCCGCAGAGCTGGTGTTTGCGCACACTGTGAGAGGGCCCCTTAAACTCTTGCAGGAGAAGTGGTTGGGTGAAAGCAAATCACAAAATCTGCTCGACTATGTGTCAAAGTTTCGTTTCAAACTTCAACGTGCT
Source organism: Microchirus variegatus (assembly GCF_963457635.1). Lineage (NCBI taxonomy): Eukaryota > Metazoa > Chordata > Actinopteri > Pleuronectiformes > Soleidae > Microchirus > Microchirus variegatus. The sequence goes on along the minus strand of NC_139802.1, from coordinate 25,960,961 downwards.
TGTGAATTGGCAAAGCAAAATATGACCGTTGCACAGGGCAAAATGAAGAGATGGTTTGACAAGGATGCAAAAAGCAGGAGTTTTAGTCCTGGCGATAAAGTGCTGGTTTTATTGCCTATTCCTGGCTCTTCTCTGCAGGCGCGTTATAGCGGCCCTTACCAAGTCAAAAGAAGGTGGGCGATCGAGACTACATCATTGACACCCCTGAACGTCAGCGGCGTAGTAGGCTATGTCATATTAATATGTTGAAGCCTTATTTTGACAGGGAGTTTAAGTCTGTTTCCACCCCTTCTGATGGTTCAGAGGTCAATGTTGCACCAGGGCTGGCCAGCGTAGGAATTGCTGATGGTGACAAGGTAACTCTGGCATTGTCTAGCAACGCCAGTGTTCCTTCTCTTGAATCTCAGGATGACCAAGATGATATTGTAGGTATATCCAGTGATGTAATTCATGGGCGACTAAAAAACTCAGAAATGCTCTCTGATCTTCATGATTGTTTTCCGAATTTGGTTCAGTCTCAGAGTGAGGATGTGATCGGTTTAATTGGCTCTAATTTAACTCTCTTTTCAGATGTGCCGACTCGCACGCATGTGTTGCAGCATGACATTGATGTCGATAATTCTGCGCCAATCAAACAACACGCCTATCGCGTTAATCCTGAAAAAAGGCTTCGTCTCCAAAAACAGGTGAACTACATGTTGGAAAACGGCATAGCTGTGCCTAGCACAAGTGCTTGGAGTTCACCCTGTCTTTTGGCTACAAAATCTGACGGCTCAGATCGGTTTTGTACCGACTATCGTAAAGTGAATGGGGTCACAAAACCTGACTGTTATCCTTTGCCTAGGATCGATGATTGTGTTGATAATGTTGGCTGTGCCAATTATGTCACAAAACTCGACCTACTAAAAGGCTATTGGCAGGTGCCTTTAACACCTAGGGCTCAAGCTATATCTGCCTTTGTGACTCCTGACGCTTTTCTAGAATACACCGTAATGCCATTTGGAGTCCGAAACGCTCCAGCAACATTCCAGCGTTTGGTCAACATGGTTTTGTCTGGTTTATCGGGCTGCGAGGCTTATTTGGATGACATTGTTGTTTACTCCAAAACATGGGAGGAACACATTCAACAGCTTCGTACAGTGTTTGGCAGATTGAGTGAGGCCAATCTCACTCTGAATCTTGCCAAGTGTGAATTTGGGCAGGCTACAGTGACATACCTCGGAAAAATTGTGGGTCGGGGTCAAGTTAAACCTGTCCATTCTAAAGTAGAAGCAATCCTCTCGTTTCCTCCTCCTGTCACTCGCCGTGGTCTAATGCGGTATTTAGGAATGGCAGGATACTATAGAAGTTTTTGTAAGAACTTTTCTACCGTCGCAGCCCCATTAACCGACCTGTTGAGCCCAAAAGTATCTTACAAATGGTCTCCGAGCTGTCAGCATTCTTTTGATGGTATAAAAGCGTTGTTAACTAATGCTCCAGTTCTTGCTGCACCTGCGTTCGATCGGCCATTCAAACTCGCTGTAGATGCAAGTGATGCGGGGGCGGGTGCGGTCCTACTTCAGGATGGGGATGATGGGATTGAGCATCCGGTCTCGTATTACTCGAAAAAATTCAATCGGCATCAACGTGTGTATTCCACAGTTGAGAAAGAAGCGCTTGCGCTTATTTTGGCACTGAAGCATTTCGAGGTTTATGTAGGCTCTTCCAATGAACCCACGCTGATATATACTGATCATAACCCTCTTGTTTTTCTGAACCAGATGCGGAACACAAACCGAAGATTAATGAGGTGGTCAATATTTTTGCAGTATTTCAACGTGGACGTCAGGCATGTCCGTGGCAAGGATAATGTCCTGGCCGACACATTGTCACGCTCCTTTTCTGACGAGTGAATGACCTCACGTTGCACTCCCGGTATTCGCCATCATAGGGTGGGGGTGTTGCGTGTGGCCATGACTCACTCACTCACTCACTCACTCACTCAGACAGTCCTTTAATTGTTGCATGTTCTTTCTCTCCTCATCAGGCTGGCTCACTCAGGCTGACACACCTGCAGCAGATCCACAATCATTGCCACCCAGTTACCAGCCTGCTATATAAGCCAGCAGCTCAGTTTCTCACGAGGCTCAGACCCAGCAACACCTTAGTCCCACAGTATGATTTGTTAAATACTTTTCTGTTTAGTAATATTTAATTTAGTTGTTATTTTCCTTTGGCTTGGAGATGGCCGGTAGTCTTACTTTTCGCTTAGCTTTAGTTAATAATTTTGTTTTGTTAGGGAGGGAGAGGGAACCAGCTTCGACGTCCCTATAGGGGGTGGCCTGGTCCCCCCTCCATTTTGCTGAGTTTGGCTGGCATCTCCAGGTCCTTTTGGTTTGACGATTCTTTATTTGGTAAAGTATTTATAGTTTTCGTAAAATATGTTTATTTCCCTGTGGGAAAAGTTTGTGAATAAACATGTTAAAATGTTCCATTTTCTGGTGTCCTTCTTTTATGTTGAGGTCTCCAATTTGAGCCACTGATTTATTTATTTAATTGTTTGGAGACCGTAACATAGGGCTTGGGGGTGGGGTTGGGCATATCTACAACCCCACTGTCAGCAAGCAGCGGGGTATAGTCGCCTCATCATCCCCCAAAATTTTTAATGCACGCTAGATACCAATATCCCCCATACACACATCCCACAGCACACATACATACACACCACACCACATCCTGGAGGGGGGATGGGTGTGGGGGGACCTCCCGGGTACCTGTGTCCTGCCCGCCTCCCGGCTGGGCTGGGGTCGGCAGTTTGGGCTGGGGGGCGGCTGTGGAGCTCTGGGGCGCTGGCGGTTGCGGGGGGTGGTTGGGTCGGCTGGCGGTCTGTCGGGGGGAGCCCCGGGGGACCTGGCCGTGGCTTGCCATGACTCCTGGGAAGGGTGATGGTGGGTGGCGAGCTGGTCGCTTGCCGGGGGCTGACTTTGGGCGCCTTCCCCTGGATGGACGGTGGGTCCTTGTGCCAGGTAGGTGTGGGGTCCGCCGTGATGGATCTTTCAGCCTCTGACCCATGCCTGTGCGGGGGGGCTTGCCTCTGCCTGCTCCCCTCTGGGGGAGAAGTCGTGTGGTTGGCTCTGGGGTAGGCGTCGGGGATAGCTGTGGCGGGCTCCGGCGGGCTTCGGCCTGCCTCCTGGGGGGCGGTCTGGGGGAGGCTCCGCTGTCTCTGGTGGTGGACTGGGCTGCCCTGGGGGCCTGGGTGGGCCCCGGGCGTGGGGACCTGGGGCCTCAGGGCCTGCCTCGGAGTGTGGTGGGCTGGTCTGTGCCTGTGGTGCTGTCGCCTCCTGCCCCCTCGGGACGGGCTCTGGGCGGGGGGGCTCCGGCTCTGCGGCCCTGGGTCGGGCGGCTGTGGGTCTCTCCTGGCCCGGGGGGGCGGTGGACGCTCCATGTGCCTGGGTTACTGCCGGTCTTCTCCTGGGGGGCTGGGGGGCGGCGACGCGGTTTTCACCACTGATTCCCGACCACACCAAGTGACAACCTCCACACATATATATACATGGATGCGCGAATACACAGACATACAGATACACACATGGACAAACTCGGGTTCATGATAGAACCAATATAAACTGATACACCCGTTACAAACAAGATCACCTTTTCTATATGTGGTTGTTCACAAATTCTACTGTACTTATACAAATGCATATCAGTGTTGTTAATGTTGTAATGTTATCATTATTGCCTTAGTGTGTTATGCTACCAACTTCTATCTAGTGTCTCTCTCTCTCCCTCTCCCTTCTCTCCCTCCCTCTCTCTCTCTCTTTCCCCCCCATCTCTCTCACACCTCCCTTGTCTGTCTACCCACCCTCACCCCCACCCCCCGGTCCTCCCACACCACCTAATAAATGTGACCCACCACGGACCAAGCGGGAACAAGTCGGCCGAGCGCAAAACGAGAAAAAACAGGAAAAAGGTTTTTTTTTTCAAAATAAGGGATTTACGTTTTTTTCAAAAATACACAAGTTGAAGTTTTGAAGAAGCCACTACATGCTTCAGATCACAGTATTGTGGGTCTTAAAACCATAAACTTTGTGTTTGAATTAAGGTTGTTTTGTTTTTTCTTGTTATTGTTTCACTAGCTCCAGCACAAACATGTGCTGAAGTGCTTGAATCACGTGTGAATGTGTGTGCTATGTTGTCAGTCAAAGTGGACAAAATGCTCAGAGCTGAATTACAGTTGCTGTTGGAAAATTCTGTTATTTGGACAGACAGTCAAGCAGTAATCATGTATATTGCAAATGAGCATACATGATTCCATACTTTCATTGCAAATTGATTGTCAACAATCAGAGATAACACAAATGTATCACAATGGAAGTATATGGAGACAAAGTTCAATCCAGCCGACGATGCATCTAGAGGACTAAGTGCTGGAAGATTTGTGATGAAAAAAGATGGATAAAGGGACCAACTTTCTTGTTGAAGCCAGCCAGTGAATGGCCAAATGTACCCATGAAATCCCATGCACTTAATCCAGATGACCCCAAAGTTATAGTAAGGTTGGTTGTGCACAATATTCTTTTGAACGAAGCAAAGAACCCTACCAATCAACTGCTCTCTTATTTCTCCTGTTGGCTGAAGATAAGAAAGGCTGTGGCATGGACATTACAGTTTTTCTCAAATGCTAAAACACATTTCACAAACATTTCCTCCATGTTCCCCAATGTCTAAACACAATACCCTTTTCTAAAGCTACATAAGCACAACCACACCTTCTCACTTCAAACCTCAAACTTTCACACCAAAAGAGCAGCTCGAAGCTTTCAAAAATGTAAACACTATACACATCATTACACACTACAGCAAAACAATTTAAAACACAATATTCAATTTGTGAGAAGGTTCTTTGTTTCATAACTGCCAATGCATATTTTTAAAAAACTTTAGAGTAACGGATCTTCTTAGATCTCTGCAGAGGATTAGGCATTTAGAGTTGTGAGTTTCATATGAAGAGTACAGAAAATTCTGCACTACTGTAACACAACTCAATGCAAAAAACAGAATCTATTGCACACAACAGTACTCTTGAAAACATGATCAGGGTGTGAAGTGTTTTTATTTTCTTCATTCACACCACACACACACACACCACAGTCACTGTGCGGCATCATGTTGCCGAGCTGCATCGGGCCACATCGCCTCATCCACATCGCAGGCTATGTTGTCTCTTGCTAGGCACCGCGGGAAAAACGCCCGCTTTTATAGGTGTGGTCACAGCATTGAAGTGTCTTCAATTTGGAGTCGTTGTGTGTAATATATGACGCCAGGTGTGTTCATTGTGTTCAATTATTGCTGACTGTGGCAAGCATTTTGCATCACATGAACTTTCATTTGAGAATATGTTCTTTTGCAACATTTGTTTTAGCAAGGAAACATGTGTTTAGATTTATGAGAACGGAGGAGATTGTGTTTTGTGAATTGTGTCTTCATGTGAAATGTGTTTATGATATTGGAAAAGTATGGCTAGATTTAGTAAATGTGTTTAGACAACTGGTCATTTGGTTTAGAGGATTGGCTTTTGTGTTTTTGCATTTGAGAAAAAATGTAAAGTTAAAAAAGTGTTTTTGCAATCTCTAGCAAAACAGAGAAAAGAATCCTGTGTCAACCGCCCATACACAAGATCACAAAGTGAAGTTACTCACTCACAGCAGATGAGAAAGAAGGCTTTAAGAGAGCAAAACATAACTGTTGATGATCTTAAAATGGCAGAAAAATCTATCATCGGTTTCAGCAAAAATCAAGTATTCCCAGAAGAGATGACCAGGTTGGAATGGCGCCATCTGGTGTCAAAAATTCCCCTTTACAAGTTGGATCCTGTATTGGAGGATGGAATTTTGAGAGTGGGAGGTAGACTTGACAGATCGGCTATGCCTCAACAAAGCAAACATCCTATCATCCTATCAAAGAACACATTTCCTTAAATGATGACTCTTTCTCTTTCAAGTCATATGTAGAGAAAGGCTGAGGCAAAAATTGTGGTTTTATTCTCAAAATAAGTTGTGTTCTTCTTTTGACGCAAAATAGCTTCAACTGTAACTTTTTTGTCAGTGTTGGATTATGGAGATCTTTTGTATATAAATGCTTCTGCTCAATGTCTTTGAAAGCTTGATACTGTTTACCCTGCATCCCTGATGTTTATTACAAATTGTAAAATGTCCACACACCATTGTGAATTATACTTTTGGGTGAAATGGTCTGCTCTGGCCACCCAAAGGATCAGTCATTGGTATACTTTCATTAATAAGTGCTGATCCGTACTTTTTCCATATGCCCGTACTGAACTGGGTAAAAGGGCTTTTGTCGATTCTATACCTTTTGACTGGAAACTGAGTCAATTTAATTGAATACTTTCAAATCCAAACTCAGAGTTCTTGAGGCCGACTCCACAACATGCACTTGTTTTTAATAATGTGCTTGTAAATTTAATCAAGATTCTTTTTTTCATTTAGCTGTGTAAAGGTAAAAAAAAAAAATACATAAAAAAAGACTTACAAGTGACATCAAATGCCTTGTTTTGTCAGCAAACCAAAAACAAGTTTACCATCATAAAAATTACGCACTCTTGCCAAGAGTATGCTTTTAATTTGAAGGACTTTAAAGGAAGCGCTGTTTTCCAACTTCTACCTTGACACTGCTGCTGCTACTTTGTGCACAAGCAAAGGTGATGATGCCAACATCCACTGAGAGAGCGGGACAATACAGCCGTTAGAGGAAGGAACCCCCTTTATTATTAATTTCCATCTCTATTTTTATGTAATTTTATTTTTGAATAAGACTGGTGTGTGTGTGTGTGTGTGTGTGTGTGTGTGTGTGTGTGTGTGTGTGTGTGTGTGTGTGTGTGTGTGTGTCTGTGTGTGTGTGTGTGTGTGTGTGTGTGTGTGTGTGTGTGTGTGTGTGTGCTGACTGTAGTGTTCAGACAAGGCGGGGCTCAACCAGCTGTCTCATTCTGGACGCACCAGAACAGGAGACACAGGAGTGTAGTTGCTGTTCCTGCTGCTGTTCGATGACAGTATAGAGACTCAGGGATGAATTCTGCTGAACAAACAGTGACATGGCTGATTACACTGGGAGTCTTGGACTCACCAAAGAAGTGCATCTCGGATCCAGGGGCTTTCCTGCAGACCTCTCTTCAGGACGGAGTCGTGCTGTGTAAGCTGCTGGAGCGACTCCGACCCGGGACGGTGGACAAAGTAAGTGCAGGACCCGGTCCCGATGACCTAATACGCAGCACCGGGCTTTCTGGGGCATTTAAAATGCACACAAAAGCAAAATAAAATACACATAAAATATTAACCCAGTTATTCCACATTTCGTGAACATTTTGGAGAAGAAAATTAGCTTTCCTTGTCCCTTTGCTTTACACTTTTTCCTTTAATGTGCGTCTTCAGTCGATCGAATCTGAAGCCAAAACTACAATCCAAAATGGGAATTCAGATTTTCTTCCCTCAGGAATTCTGACTTTAATCTCAGAATTCTCACTTGTTTTCTCAGAACCATAGTCAGAATTCTCACTTTAATCTCAGAATTCCTGAGGTTTTTTTTCTTCCTCGACTAATCCCACAATTCTGACTTGTTCTTCCTCAGGAATAAACAGTTTTATTATTTTATTTTATTATTATTATTTTTTTTTTTTTATCATTATTATTTTTTTTTTTTTCCCATCTTTAATCTTATAAATCAGATTTTTTTGACTGTCTTTTTTTTCGGGGGATTCTGGCTTTAATCTCAGAATTGTGACCTTTAAAGAAATTTTCTGGGGAAACAAAATATTATTATTATTTCCCAAAACATGTTTCACATGTGGCCCTAATCCTCTCTCATAAATAATTGACAAATACCAACTAATTTCGAGGCTAATGTATTAACAACAGCACTACCAATGATCTAATTATTAAATGAGACACAGTAGCTTTACTGTAAATTTAAATAATTCATAGCTCTGCTGTTAACGTCACATCACACATTATTACACATTTTACAAACCATTCAGTTACATAATTGTTTTCATGACTAAAATGTTGGGGGGAAAAACCATCGTGCTCCAGAACATACAAATGTGACCTTATTCATGATTACTGATAAGACGCAGGTTTGTGCAGCTATTAGGACACTAGGATGGGGCCAGTCACGTTAAAATGTGTGGCGAAAAAGCAACTGTTCGGTAGGGGTGTGCGATATGAAATGAATCACATTAACTCACAATATTTCACCATGATATTGCAATGACTACATTTGTGACATAATTTCACAGAAGTTCAAAATGAAAGACATTTTTAGTTGATATTGAGTGGCGGCCACATTCATTTTTTTTTTGGAGGGGGCTGCTTGTGACACCCTTACTATCCCAATGCCTTACCCTAAACTTACCTTAACCACACCTCAAGTCTTTGCAAAAAAACAGGCTCTGCCTCAAAAGGACCAGGCTTTGGTCTCCATGTGGACTACTGGTCCTGACAAGACCAGAGTTTATGCCAGAAAATGCTCTGAAGAGTTAATTACAGTTTTTCTCAGTTGCTTTGGTTCTTTTCTCACATCACTATTAACATTTGCATGGCAGTCAGTGCATTTCTCAAAACAATGAGTGCAAACCGCAAAACCTAGTGGATGACTTGCAAAAGCATGTCACTTGCTCAAAATGGATTGTTGAAATTAGAAGTCTTGACACCATTGTTTATGAACAAGAAAGTCAAATGGCTTTGTCATGTTTTCATTACAGCAGTTTATTCTCTCAGTGTTTCCAACGCAAAAAAGGTCAGAACTCTACCTACCTGACACTACCTGGAAATGCTCAAGACAGCACTAAACACTACTTGTACAGCCATTTGAAAACTACAGTAAAGTTACACACTACTGTAGTTTGGGGAGTAAGTGAGATATTAAGAGATGTTGGATTACTGTCCAATACTATGCATACCTGTTCTCCCTATGTTTTAATGATTAAATTCACAGTGGTTCTTCCAACATTTGGTTGCACCCTCTGACCAGCCTCAGTCATTGTGAGGCCATGACTGACAACATGGTCCACAACTGTAGCTCTAATTTCATTAAGAATCTGCCTCTGTATTTGGTCTCTTCTCCCTCTTCCCCTGTTTTATCCCCTTCGTCCCCACATCCTCTCCCCTCTTCCACAATGCTGACCTTCCATGTGTCACAGAATTGTAGAAATGGTACACACTATGTCCTGCTCGGTTCACATATGCTTGCCAAGTGAGAGTTCATGGGATTCATCCCTGAGTGACTGTGAGCAAGTGGCTCGTCATTTGTTACAACTAATACTTCATACACCAATGAAGAGCAATTGTTCAGTTTAGGAGACATTGCAGGAACAAATGATAAAGAACGGTATAAAATTTGCTTGGCAGAATTTGATAACTTGTTCAACAGTTTTGTATGTAATGACTCAAGCAATGAAATACATAGTATCAGTTTTATTGGGAATGGCTATTCAGCATCCAATAAGTATGTTGATTTGGACTGACAAGAAATAAGCAAATGGTAATGTTATAAAACAGCAGAGAGTTGTATGAAAGCAGCTGATGCATGTCAAAAGCATTTGCAATTTGTTCAGAGGAAAGAGAAACTGCTACTATGATGTGCACAAATGACTAAATGTTGTGGAGGTTGAACTAATAGAATTTTTATTCTGATCTGAGAAAAGCACCAAAGCGACTGAGAAAAACTGTAACACGAGGGCACACACAAACACACACTGGACCATGAACCTGTCAGCGTCACATCCTCCTTCGGCTTATCCAACTCCCTTGGGAGATTGTAGATCAGCGTCAAGTTGGCTTCATTTATCTGAAACTTTAGGTAATAGCTGTCTTTTCAAAATAAAGGCACATTACCTGTTAGCAGTATATGATCTTGATCCCCTCCCTGTATGCTTTTTGGGAAGAGCTTTACCACAGATAGACAGTGCAGTTCTTGGCATCGCTCAACTTATTATTCATTGATTATTAATCAAATCAAAATCAATCACTATGTGTATGATGGATTACTTGGATTACAATACATATTTCAAACAAATTTGATGTAAAATATAGTATAACATAGTATTGTAACAGTATTATACAATAATGATATATCATTAACTAATTTCTGGTTTCTTTACTTTTTTTTTAATTTACAATTTATGGCCCAAATCAATTCGACTAATTAATTAATCAGGAAAATATTGAATATATTAATTGTATTAATAATTGTGAAACTGCTAAAGTAACAAAACAAATTAAATACTAATAAAATACCTAGACATCTGCTTATCGCAATCAGCTAATCAATCACAGTGAATGTAATTCTTCCGTAGTCAAGATTTGAACGCAAAAAAGTGAACAAAAAGTCCCCCAGTCAATGTTTTATTTTGAAAGTTGCAACCGGAAGTGTGCTAGCTTGACACGGATAAGCAGCAAGTGGCGAATGCAGCAGCAGTCACATCAACGACGAGAATTCGATGTGTTTCCGAGCGCGGAAAACCTATTTGTGACATTAGTGTGTATGAAGTTTCTTCACGTTTACAGCTTCAAGCAAGATGATCTAACTGAACCGCTTCCTGTTTGTAGTTTGTCCACGATCCGAGGAGCGACAGCGACTGTCAGAGGAATATCGGCGAGTTTGTGAAAGGCTGCGGGGCTTACGGTGTGGAGGTTAGTCAACGCTGACACAATGTGAAGAACATGTTAATTAACTTATAAATGGACATATTCATGTAAACTTTAAGCCCAATTATTTGTTTATACTGTTACTGTCACCTGGAAAAGTCACATGTACTTGGTAGATGTCTGTCTCTGTCACGAGCTGTGTAAATACGAATAACGGGTCTGTGCGCAATTGTTGCGTGAAGCACGTGATCCATATCGATAAACAAGTTAAAGAAAGTTAAAGGTGTTAAAGAAAACTGTTAAACTATTCCCTGCTGTTGCCAAAAAAGGGTTTAAATACGTTTCCATGTCATTGATAATTGTGTAGTTATAAATGTGAAATATCTACAGCATGATAACATAACTAGTGTGAATGTGCAGTAGTTTATTGATAAATGTATTTTACTCACTCAAGTATACAATAAGTTACCTGTAGGCCAGATGTTTTTTGTCTAATAGGAAATCCAACCCTGTATAAATTATGATTTATTAGGTTCTGCTACCCTCGGTTTAGTAAACCGTGCCCTTGGTTTTGTATGTTACTCCTTTGACACCTAACTTGTGTTGGAAAGGTTGTAGGACCGAATCCTCAGGGTGACAATGTTATTTATCTTATTATTGTATAAAGCATTATGAGTATTAAGCATCTATAATACGTAAAGCATATTGTATAAAGCATTAATAAATATATTGGGTTTGTGGTGGTAACATGTCTGGGCCAGACATACATTTGCCCCACATACATGAATATGTATCCAATAGGGGTGTCACAATTCTCTCAAATTCTTGATTCAATTTGATTTTCGATTTTAAGGTCACGATTCAATTAGATTCTCGATCTTTTCCTCTCTTTTAGCGCAGATGGGTCTAGTTTAGTCTCGGACCATTGGTTTTATTTTATGATAGCTCATTTAATTTCCCTACATGGTGTCATGAATCATCATCATAAATCGTTGAGTCCAACTTTGTCAAGATTAGACATAGTTTCGATCGATATTTTGATTTACAGTCGAGATCTAGTATTAAATGTGTGACATGTGGTGTGCGTACTAGGGATGAGTATCAGCACATCCAGCCATCAATCTTCTACCACTTTATCCTCATTGATCTCGGTGGATTTTGGATCTCGGCTAATTTTTGCTGCATCTTAGGCTGCCAACATGGCAGTTCATAGAAACCTTCCGTGGCTTTTTTAAGACTTCTCAACTGAACTGAACACCATGATATCAGGGGGTGACATCACTTCCAGTTCGGACTTCCGAGTTCCGATGTAAATGGAAGGCAGCGCAAATCCTGCACAAAGATTAAACAGTACAAAAAGACAGTTTACATGCTATTGATCTTTGACAATGAAATGCAGATTTTTAACAAGCCAAACCTGTCTGATTAGTCCTGACAATGAGAACAGGCTTTAAATAGAAAAAAATCAATCCATGGCGATGGAGCAGTGGGTGGAGTATGAGAAGATGAAATGAGGAGGAGGAAGAGGAGAAGGAGGAGGGTGGGCTGACGTAATGAAACCCGCCCTGGCAGAAAGTGAATTTTTCAATCAGGTTGATTAGAGGCTTTTCAGCCATGTTGCTGGAAGCCAAGGCCTCAGTTACCAGCAGCCTGCCTGACATCAGTGTAGCAAGACAAGGCGGGCACACTGTCTGTCCACCAGTATGGGATTACACAATGGACTACTGGTGTCTGTCTGTGACTCCATGATTAACTGGAGCTGCACTGTGTAATACACAATAACAATCAACATCATACATTTATCTTCAACTATTAATTGAACCTAATTGCATGGGATATTGATCCAGTGCATTTAGTTTGCTTCTGCGGCTTTTAATCAAGTGCTCCCTGTTGTCAGGTAAGCTGTTTGACCAATCACAGCAGGCTCTGAGTGTGTGCGCTCTTCTCTGTGTACTTGTTTTTTTCATTATTTTTTATTATTTTATTTTATTATTCTTTACCTTGTTAGGCTGTATATTGTTTCATTTGACACTTTAAAATAATTTTAAATGGCTGATTGTGTGATGTTTGATGTGAGTATGCTGTATGATTGAATTGGTTGTATCCATGCCCTAACGTGTTACTTCTGCCTGTTTTGGCTAGGTTGCTTTTGCAAAAGAGATTTTTTTTTTTATCACAATCTGAGTTTTAGGCTGAATCCCAATTCCACCTACCCCTTTGTCGGAGTTCCCCTTGGCCCACAAAACAGAGTTGATGGAGCGAGGGGTACGAACATTCCCCTAAGAAATGAGGCACACCTCCATTACGTCATCACGTTGTCCGGACTTGATGCTCGCGGACTGCTACATCAACAAGCTGATGCGATGCTTGTTGATGTAACAATCCAAAAATGCCGTCCTCACAAATAATGTCTGTTGCCTGGGCTATTTTTCAGTTTTTACGACTGTCAGCTGCTAACCAACGACATCGGCGGCAACGCTGACGTGAGGAGTGTTCACACACACAGTTACAGCGACTGCAGACCCGCTGCATTACCATAACCACACACACACACACACACGCATTCACACACGCATGCACACACGGTGCAGAGGGAGAAAGACAGAGCGGAGGAGAGCGGGGACAGAATCTCATGTTCTGTCCTGAAGACGTAACTGTGCACTCCGGCACAATTTGTTAATGTTAAAAAATAGCGATAGCAGCTAGCTAACCACTTACGAAAGGAACGCCGGGATAGCATCGGCTACGACTAGCTAGTAATTCAAAACAAACTTGACTAGTGATTCAGAAACACCGTTGACAATTGAAGAAGACCACAATACAATTATTACACATGACTGTCGTAATTAAAATACTGAAAATACATTTGTGCGAGTCTTTGACGGCCAGCTTTCAAACTTCGCTGACAGGTGACGCGGCGGAAGCTGCGAAATTCCTCAAAGCCCTCCGTTTCAAGTGTGGTCCTGAGGAAGCTTCGTTTCGAGGGGTATGTAGCCCTTCGGCTTGGCCCTACTCCTTAACCCTAATGAGAAATGAGACAGCCCTACCCCTCACATGAACGCGCAAAAACAAGGGGTAGGGGGAAGGGGGAGGGCTAAGGGGATGAAATTGGGATTCAGCCTTAGTCCTGGTTAAATAAAGGTTAATTAAAAATAAAAGAAATAAAGAAAGATCCTAAACAGACTTTTAAGGTCCTGTAGTCCTCATGGGGACTGGTTAGAGTAAGGGCTAAGATGTGAATTGTGGTTAGGTTAAGGCAGAATCCCAATTCCACCCCTCGCTGAGCCCGAGATTACAATAAACACAGCGTTGTCAGCAGTGTCTGAACTGTTTGTTTAGAAACTTCAGGGCTTCTTAAACAAGGTAATGATGCAGATACACACTAAATAACAGTGTTAATTGGAACTTCCGGTCTAGGTCCACTTTAAGATTCACTGACCCTGACTTAATTAGGATTTAACTTAAGTGAAAACAAGTGTACAATTGATAAATCAGCTGATTCAAGAAGACGAAAGTTGCATTTCATTAATGGACATTTTATTCACTGACACAAAAAGCACACACTCTATGGTGGTAAAGTAAGTGTAAAAGTTAAAAAACAGAATTCTAAAAAATTAAAACGGAAAAGACGGAATTTGGAAAAAAATAAAACAGATTTCATAGGCCCTACGAGTGCATCTTGACTCAACATGAACATGAATGCATGCGTGAATATTACATGATTGGAAGCCAACGCATCTCTGATTCTAGAATGCTCATTGAAATAGACTACATCCACATGGCGCCAATATGAGCTGACCAGCAGCGAGTGAGCACACCTTCACTGTGAATTCCCATTTTTATTTATTTGTTGTTGTATTTGTTTGTTTTCTTGGTATATGTGTGGTTTTGAGTAATTTTGAGTATGCACTTATTGGTCTCAATGTCAATCGCGCTTGTTTTGCGATGTAACGGCCATTTCCCTTCTCGCGCACTCTTCTCACCTTTTTCACCCCGACCAGTTTGCATGCCTGTTTCTAGTCTTGATGACCACTCAAAGCTGCATTACACTGCAGTTTTGCCATTGACCCATTCACACCCATTCACTCACTTTCATACAGTGCATCTACTGTATGTGCAGCACATTTGCCCTTGCCCACTTTCCCAAGGACACATCGGCATGTAGACTAGCAAAGCCGGGACCACTGACCACTGAACTACAGTTGCCCGTCTATTGACAGTAGAATACTTAAATACATAAATACACAAATCTAATTCCATACCAATCCTCCAATATAACTAATTACTAAAACAGTAGACCCAACAGTAGTTCGCCAGTGGTTCCTCATATAGGAAGTTTGGGAAACACTGGAATATGCTGCTGCATCCTTGACTTCAATGCTTGCACCCTCTCCATCTATTATTTATATGTGTACTTAGTTATTTTGCACTATGAATAAAAGTTATAGCTACATCTGCTGTGACACAAGAATGGAAAATATTTTGTTAATTTCAATACAGAAGAAAATACCTCTGCAGTTGTGTGCAGGAAAAATGGATATTTGTCATAATTTTTCTCTTCTGTCTCCTTCAGCCTTTTGAGGTCAGTGACCTCCTGCAGGACCTGAACTTCTCCAAGGTGCTGAACTGCCTGGTTGCCCTGAACATAGCCAGTGAAGGTAAGTGCATCATTGTATTTTGTGTATGTGGCCAAGTCAATCAATCAATCAATCAATCAATCTTTATTTATATAGCCCACAGTTTACAAAACATAGTTTGTCTCACGGGACTTCACAGGGTTGGTAACATCCTCTGTCCTTAGACCTTCGACCAGGGTAAGGAAAAACTACCAGGGAAAAAAAAAAAACCCTTGTAAAAGGGAAAAAGGGTAGAAACCTTAGGGAGAACCACAGGTGAGGGATCCACTCCCTGGACGGACAGATGTGCAGTAGATGTTACCCAAAACATACAATACACAATGACAAGAATAAAAAGTGAAAAAAGTCTTTAAATGCCAGGATCATCTGGATCACTGGGTTTATCACAGCCTGTAGTGAAGACTGTTGTGGTCAGAGACTTGAAGATGACGGAGTCCTCTTTCCTGTCCTGACCTCATGTCGTTCACTGGTGTCAGCAGAACTGTAAGAGATTAAAAATCAGTTAGAGATGTGCTACATGTAGATTTATGTGCTACATCTCATGGGGGTACATCGAGATGTAGTCTGTGATTTAAGCAGGCAATACCCTTTTTTCACTTAGGTTTGAGGTTTATTCTTTGTGGTTTAGTGCCCTTATTAATACTTAGGGATGCGTGATATTATACCGCTGGCCAAGAAGTGGTTTCCAGATTTAGGACATTGCTTTCTTTATTTGCGAGTTTATACATTGGAGGCCTTCCAAATTAATTACATTTCTGAGCTCCCTCAACAATTGATGCAATGGAGAGGAGGTGGTCTGTTGTTGCAATCTGCAATTTCTAGCTGCACTGCAGTGCACTTTATACATTTACAGTGGTATGCAAAAGTGTGGGCACCCCTGTAAATTTTCAGGTTTTTGCTTTATGAATCATTGGTTGTTTGGATAAGAAATTTCAGTTAAATATATCATATAGGAGACAAGCACAGTGATATTTGAGAAGTGAAATAAAGTTTATATGATTTACAGAAAGTGCAAGAATTATTTAAACAAAATTATGCATTTGCATAATGTAGGCACCCTTGTCATTTTATTGATTTCAATACCTTTAGCACTAATTATTGGAACTCAAAATTGGTTTGGTAACCTCAGTGACCCTTGACCTCCATACACAGGTGAATCCAATCATGAGAAAGTGTATTTAAATAGGCCAATCCTAAGTTTTTCTCCTCTTTGCGTCTTGGCAACATGGGAGCCTCGAAACAACTCTCAAATGACCTGAAAACATGATTGTTCAACATCATGGTTTAGGGGAAGGATACAGAAAGCTATCTCAGAGATTTAAACTCTCAGTTTCAACTGTGAGGAACATTGTGAGGAATTGGAAGACCACAGGCACAGTTCTAGTTAAGGTCCGAAGTGGCAGACCAAGAAAAATCTCAGATAAGCAGAGGCGAAGGAACCAAAGAAACTCTTGATCGAATAAAGCCCTGAAATTTCCACTAAAAATTGAGTCATCGGGGGGGGGGGGCTGCTTTGTGGGTGCAGCTCTTTTAAAATTAAAAGAGCCGCAGTGCGGCTGCAGTTCAACACAGTCTGACGGCTCTGACAGTGTTTTGCATTACGTGCATCTGTGCAAAACAATAGCCCCTGATATCCGAAAATAATGTACTATGTCAACTAGTAATATCAGCACAATAAGTGTTGAGGAATATTTAGATTATTTGGCTCTGTGCATGACCTCGCACAGAACGAGACTGAATATAGGAGTTCAGCTTCGCAGCTGAGATACAAATAGATACAAAACATTGATCAGTGTTTGTCAAACCTGGAAATTACAATGTTCTTGAATGTCTTGCTTTGTCCACAAACCAAAATGATTCAGTTTAATGATTTATTTGTTTATGTGGAGCAAAGACTAAGAAAATATTCACATTTTAGAAGCTGAAACAATCAGAAATATTGTTTTAATCATGAAAAAAGCTTCAAACCGATTAATCGATTATCAAAGTAGTTGGCGATTAATTTAGTAATCGATTAATAATCAATTCATCGCTTAATCGTTTCAGCTCTAATTAATGGAAACGCTAATCTGTCTGT
Source organism: Microchirus variegatus (assembly GCF_963457635.1). Lineage (NCBI taxonomy): Eukaryota > Metazoa > Chordata > Actinopteri > Pleuronectiformes > Soleidae > Microchirus > Microchirus variegatus. Next base: position 25,943,607 of record NC_139802.1, on the reverse strand, counting down.
CTCTCATTAGCCACGGAGAGACAACAACCCACTGGGTTGGACTAAACCATAATAGTGGAAAGCAAGGGCGGTGTTCTCTGAAGACACGCTGTTACCTGTGAAACATGGGTGCTCTAAAACACCCCATTGGCACTTGGTACTTTCCTCCTAATGAAATTCACCATAAAAATAAATAAATAAACAAACAAATATATCCAGTCGACCAATCACAATTTGTGGTTTTAGTGCCTCTGCCACAAGTCTTCGTTTCACTCGCAGCATAGTCCGTTATTTTAGGTGACGTGCAGGCATGGACTGGCGGTGAGTTATAAATCATTTTTGATGATTTTTTGTTATCATGTAATATTTGTGAAACATTTAGTTAGCCAGTTGGGCTTCAACAATGAATTAATCGATTTTAGAGAGTTTTTTATTTTTTTATTTTTTTATTATTAATTAATACAAGCTTTGTGATATTTTTTAGCTTCTTAAATGTGAATATTGTCTGGTTTCTTTGATTTATTTGACAAAAAAAAAAAATTTAAACTAGGTTCCAGGTTTGATAAAGACTTATCAACATTTTAACTATATTTTATGGACAAAAAATATTTGATTAATCGAGAAAATAATTGACAGATTGAGTCTAAATCTAACCAGTATATTTCACTGAAAAGACATCTCTAGCAGTGTTTCTTTGACAACTACTTTCACTTCAAGATGGAAATTGTGGCACTGGGTCCATCTCTCCCAAGATGAAAGTCTTAAACATTGTTCAACTCTTTTCCATGTAGGCTACTGCAATTTATTTTAATCTTTGAAACAATATGCTCGGAAACCATCAAACCTGTTATTTCTGCAAAAGGAGGATGCACAAAATGTTTCTTTTGTGGTGCCTAAACTTGCACATGCCTACTTTCTGTGTGCAAGAAAACTTTATTTCACTTTTCAAATATCATTGTGCTTGTCTCCTGATATATTTAACAAAAATTTCTTATTCAAACAACCAATGATTTGTAAAGGAAAATCATGAAAATTTACAGGGGTGCCCAAACTTTTGCATACCACTGTATACATAGTAAAAATAAAAATAAATAAATAAAGGTTTACTAAGTTAACAACATTTGAAAAAAAAAAAAAAACTTTTATAAATTAGTAATTTTCAGAACATTTTTAAACAATGGCAATAATCAGCCCTATTTCTAGTCATACTAGGATGTTACTTGTATGTTTTAAAACGTTTTGTGCTTGTGTATGTAGGTGTCTCTGGAGACGGTGTGTGCCTGCCACACTCCTCAACCTTGAGGATCAAGTCATTTGACTCTTTGAACACTCAGACTCGCTCCTACAAACTACTGCACCCTCAGTGTCACAGCCTGGTGAGCTACCATAACAACAATAACAGTGCTCAAAATATTTATATTTTATAATGTTATTCTAATTCAACATTATTGTATTAATCTCCAATTTGACTGACTTTTAATATGTTAATTATCTTTATCCTTTGCACAAATGTAGCTGCTAACATTTCAAAAGAAGAGGTGGTGTGATGTAAAAGAGGGTCCCTCTTTGTCTAGGGCCCCAGGGGCCCGAGAGACAGCTCTGAGGGCTCCCAAATCACTGGTATCAATGGTATGACACAAATTTAGCTGATACTTCTGAACTCTTTCTTGTGTGTATGGGCCCTAAATGGTCTACTTCCACAAGTTAGTATCTTTGGAGACTTTGTAGGAAATTCCCACAATAGCATGCGGGTAACAAACCTATATATATATATATATATATATATATATATACATTATATATATTACATATTTTATTCCATGTACTAATGTGTCATAGTGGGTTTGTCCTGGAAGTTAAAGCAGAGACAGTAAAGAGTATGACGACATTGAAAGGCAACCAAAGTAACCAAATTGATCTTTTACTTCTAACAGAAATACATATTTCTATGGATTCAAAGGGTTATGGAAACATTTTGACAAAGTATTGTCTTTTTTAAAAATACTTTTTAATGCTGAAAAATATCACATCTTTAATTCTACCAAAAGAAAACTTGGGGCTATAGCTCAGCTGAGTGCTTCCTGTTCTTCTCAACATCCAGGACATGTCAGGGGGCAGTGGGTGTGGCCATGTGCTGGTCAAGGCACGCTTTCCCTTCCAGCAGACCAATGAGGATGAGCTCTCCTTCTTCAAGGGCAACATCATAAGTGTGAGCAGGCAGGAGGAGGGGGGCTGGTGGGAAGGCTCGCTTGACGGCAGGACGGGGTGGTTCCCCAGTAACTACGTGCGAGAGCTGAAAGGAAATGGTGGGTGAAGCTCTTATTGCTGCATGTCGTTAATTTTCCATTAATCATTCATTTATCAGAGCAGTGTAGAAAAGAATGATAATGCAATCTGTAATTTAGGATTTCTTTGACTCAGATCTGACTTTGCAAACACTTTTAAAAACATGTATTATGTTATGACACCTTCTAATTAGGGTTGCGAATGAGTGGGAAATTCCAGAAACTTTCCTTGAGAATTTGAGAACACTAATGGTTTTCCGATTCACTGCCCCTGAAATAATTTTGTGTATTAAAACCTGAATCTGCACTTTCTGGCCTGAAAGCTTTTCTAATTAGTCCAGTGTCCTTGGGACAGACACAGATCCTTCACACGCCGGGGGAAACAAGCTGTAGAGCAACCACTACAGCCACAAACACCCCCCACCACCCTGCCTCCCTCTTTCGCTCTCCCTCCATCTCCTCTCTCCTCTGCTCTCCTCTCCCTGCTTTACAGCCACCCCCCTCCCCAATCTGTTTTCAAAGCGTGTCTGTCCTTTATTAAATTGTTTTCTTTTCCACATTATCAGTTGCCATGGAGACCTCATCTCTCGGATTATTTGAATTTCATTATATCTATTGATTTGGGAGCATTTCATCTTTTTTATTGTTTTTCTGTCAATTTTTGAGACAGGAATTTTGGAAATAATTCAAATTGTAAACTTTCCATGGGAATATATGGGAATTAATGGGTAGGGGTACCCCTGAGCAAGGTATTCCCATTGCTCATTGATAATTGGACACTCGAAATTGACCCCAGTGGATTGCATCAGGAAGGGCATCCGGCATAAGATAAGATAAGATAAGATAGCTTTATTTATCCCACAGTGGGGAGAGAACATAATAATCCAGGTTTTCAGGAAATATGAAATTATGACTATTATGTGTTATTGTAAGACATGTATTAACTATACTTAAACACCAACTATAGAGCCTTATAAAAAGACACACTCTTGAAATGAAAATAAATAATATCAATTGTTTTCACTTGAAGCAGACCTAGAACGGAAGTACCAATTAACGCTTCTTTTTTGGTGTGCATCTGCTCCATTACCTCGAAACAAACAGTTCAGCCACTGCTGAGAACGCTGTGTTGTAGGCCTGGGCGATATATCGATTTTATCGATTCATTCAATTTTTATGTTCCAACTATTAAAAAAAAATACTTACTTCGGTGCACTTTTTTAATGTTCGCACTGGGGAAATGTTCCGGGGAACGCTCATTTGTGGCACCACCCGTGCGTCTCCTCACAAACACTCACCTGGCCAGGGTTTCCCCCAGTGCATATTGCTTGTTTATTTACGTTATGTTGTGATTCAACTTAGTAATTGGTGGGAAAATATAAATACAAATGATTAATTATTTTTAATAATTAATTTTGTTATTAATTTCATAAAAACGGGGCACCACTCCTCTTAGCGTGAGGAGAATGACAGAGAAACAGTCACTTTACAACCTTCAAGTGTCTCTTGACTATCAGTTATAACTAATTAATAATAAGTATATTAATATTAATTAATAAATAACAAAGAAGGTGTGAGATCGTACGCTGGCTTCTTTCAATTACCCTTTGTTACAAACAAGCACAAAACACAAAAGACAGAAACGGTACTTTTAAAGTAAAGGTTCAACATTTATTAAAGCATTAAAATTAATTAATAACAGCAACAAACATCAGTCCCTTAATCTAAAATAATTACTGGTAAAAACGTTTCAATATAAAAGAAAGAAAGTAAAATAAAATAAAAAGGGTATGGATCTGAGTGCAGGAACGTGTGTGTGTGTGTGTGTGTGTGTGTGTGTGTAGGTGAGGGTGTGTGTGTGTGTATGTGTGAAAAGGGGGCGTGTCACTTTGGCAGTAGGTAACAGGAAGTGAACAAAACAAAGCCAAAGTAAAACAGGAAGCAACAAACAAAGCCAAAAGGTAAAAGAAGGAGGGGTCTCTGACGTGACGGTTGTCACGACGACGCGCCTCCCACTTCCGGGTTACCAAAAGTTACGTCACGTGAAAATGGCGTCACTCGCTGTTAACCGTGAGGCGACGCGGGATGGCGCTCGTGCTCTGATTTCTTTACTCCGCTCTTCCGTCTTTCACCAGCGGAAGCGCTGAATAAAAGAGGAGAGTTGAAGGAGGAAGTGAAGTCAGCAGTGACGTGGAAAAATTTAAAGGTAATGGCGGCAAGAAGTGAAATAGACAAAGGAACGAGTTCGACCACACAGGTTAGCGAGAGTTTATCTCGTGAGCCTGTCTTCTTACCGGTCAAATTAAGCTTCTATTACGATCGCTGCTGATGCTGCGCGCAGAGCGAGAGGCACAAATAAATAAATAATACCAACGATCAGCTGGTCAGTCGGCGCCGCGGTGGTTCCGCTAAACGGTCCGCTAGCTTAGCTCACAGGTATTATTCTACACAAGTTACAGCCGTGTGTGAGACACACACGGTGGCAATGAAAAAAAATAAAAAGTACATCAACAATAAGAACACAATGAAACTCCGGGGTGCACTCCCGTGTTTATAATAAGCTCTGAATAGTTAATTTGCCCAGACACAATCGCTTACTATGAGTTGCCTTACAACGAGTAAGGAAGGGGTCCGTGGATCGCGTTGCGCGATTCTGCTCCGTGGGCTGGTTCTGCCGGAATGGAAGAGATTAAAGCGCGCCTCTAGAGCTGTGTTCAATCCCTGGTTCGATCTGTTCTTCGGTCAGTCTACCGGCATCAGAGAACGGGTGCGGGCGTCTCATTGAATAAAAAGCAAAACTAAAATGGAAAAAACAAAAAATGGGGTAGGAATGGACGAAGAAAGAACCTTCACAGCTTGGCCAGCGAGAATGGAGTTCTTTGATGTTTCCTCTTCTTAAACACATACATCCGCTCTCGCTAGGAAAATATGGTGAAGAGACCGAACTCTGGGGTTCGTTCAGTTTTATTACCTATGCCTAGGGGGTGGGGCATCCTGTGGTGTCCACCAATGGGTGAACGGTTGACTGCCGTGGACATCCTCGGCCGCAGTGAGTTGTGGGGGATGAGTGCATCACAGCTGGACGCCTTGGAGGAAAAGTTTCCTTCTCTTTGTTCTTCCCATGTGGCTCCTGGGGTCTTTCAGACCACCATTTTAAGTCTCATCTGCATTCAGGTTTTCCAAAGGGGACAGTGAGGCCTCACAGTCATGCTGTGCCCAACAATCCCCCTCTTGATCTGAAGGCTGGGGTGTAGGCCGCAGGGTTCTGATCAAGTGAAGGGCCTTGCTCTCACCTGACTGTTGGTCAGGTAAAGCTGCATGTTCTGGGAGAGAAGTAAAGTCACTGGAGTTCTGAGGGGAACAGTGAGAACAGTCAATATTTGCAGAGGTATAGTTCATGGTGTGGCGCTAGCAAGCGGATCGTGTCTGGGATACCTAAGGGTGTCTGGGCAGACAATTCGATGCTAACTATACACCAAGAAAAACAATCCTAAACAAACATACAATACATTCATACAACATTCTCGGTGAGGTAAAGGAAACAGTGCACCAAGAATAAAAAATGATATTGAAATTAATGAAACAAAAACAAAACAAGATTGTGAGGGAGGAAGAAGGGAAGTCAAGTTGGTTTAAACGCATGTGTATCTGGATCTGGTGGATTTGGTTAAACAGTAGCTAGACCAGGAGTAAAGGGCCAATTTCTGAACTGTGGGGTTCCCCTAGTTGGAAATTGTACTGCCAAGGTTATGCCAAGTGCACCAAACAAGAACTGGATCGAGTTAATGACCACATTCGTTATTGGAGGGGTTACTGCATGCAGGGAAGTGTGAGGCATGCAATCACACTGAGCTTCAGGTGAGGGAACACCAAGAGGGAGTGTACACAACAACAAACAACCAACAAACCAGACGAACAACTGCATTCTCTCCCTCCCCAGGGTCAGAGTCTGCTTCAGTCTTAGCGACTGAAGTAGGGTCCCCCTTTTTGGGCAGTCGGGATAACTTACAAGCCCTGTCAGGCTGAGGAGGAACCAAAATAAGGATCCAACAGTGGTTACCCAGGTAGGCACTGTGTCCTCTTTCGAGATTCCAGCGCCTCTGCCAGGTACCGCTGGATCAGACCCTCCCTTTCTTTCCTTGGTTCCTTGGTCTTCCAACTCTGTTTCAGGTGTGGCGTGGGGCAGGTCGACCAGGCGGTGGTGCATTCCCTTACGAATGTGCCGCCCTTGAGGCCTGTATGCCCCCCTTCCATCAGCTTCCTCTGAGAAGCCATCACCTTTCACACCGTGAAACGCCGGCATCACCGAGTGTTGATGCCGATGCTCCACTGTGGCACATGGTGCATCCCTTGTCTCCTGGAAGGCAGCCTGGCTGGACTGGGAACTAGTTGAGCTGTGCTCCCCCAGCTCCAAGGTCCTGGGTGCTGCCTTTCCAGGTTCCGGATCAGGAACAGGCTCTGGGCAAGAGTCGATAGCTGTTGGCAACTGGCGGGTCACCTGAATGGCCGTCACCTGTTTTAACAGGTGTGTGGAGGCCTTTGTCGACTCTAATCGCTTAGGTGTGGCAACCTAACCCCAAATGCAGTCTTGCCGGCAGTCGATCAGTGGCGCCAGTCGGTCAAGCAGGTCTTGGCCAATGAGGAGTGGCTCGGTGTCGAGTCCACAGATGTAGATGGGGTGAGTCAACGTCAACCCCTGGAAGGTAAGGTCCACCCACGCGCGCTGGGTGATTGGGGACCGATCCTGTGTGTAGCTCACGACGCTGAGACTACAAGGCTCGGTTCTCAGTAATTTGCCTCGGGCAAGCATAGCTCGAGCCACTTCAGCAAACGTGCAAGAATGCATGAGGCTGATTTCCGAGCCAGGATCCAGAAGCGCCAACATATCGGTACACCCCCCTGCGGTAACGGAGGTGTATATGCGGCGGGCGCTACCTTGGCGGACCAAGTGGCCAAGGAAGGTCAGGAGTGGAGGAGAGGAAGTGTCATGGAGCATTGGAGAGAGAGGAGTTCCGCCCTCTCTCTCCTCTTTTCCCCGTCCGACGGAGTACACTCTCGCCGTAGGAGGAGGAGTCACTTCCCGGACGACTCCTGCTAAGGAAGAACTAGACTCAGGTTCCGGTGGTGTCTTTGGGGGTCCGGGCAGGTGCTACTCTTTCAGGGCTTCGACTGCCTCTGCCACACACCACCGAACCAAATCCTCGATCTCCCCCTTTAACTCTTCGTTCTCCACTCCCTTGCGGTTTCGATTCAGTCTGAAGTTAGGGGGAGCTCGTCCCCTTTGGGACCGAGGCTTCCTTGAGGGTGGTGAACGTCGATGGTTCAGGCTTCCCGACTGGTTAGGAGGCCGAGCCCAAGGTTTTTCATTGCCCTCAAGTGCCAATGAAGCAGGGCCCTCAGCCTGGAGGCTGAAAACCTCTCTGTCGCCGCCTGTGTGTTTACTCGGGCGCGTCCGGGTCTCCCACACAAGTTACTCAGACCTTTTTACTTCAGATGTTGTCATCCGCTGGGTCCTGCAATGCATCGTCACGTCGAAACGGATGCCCTCCTGCAGGTTGTGCATGAACAAGGACCGGAAGGATTGGTCTTCCTCCAACCCGGGGGCATTGCGGCCTTGGAAATAGGTAGTCTTTAACCGCTGGTAATACTCACGAGGAGATTCGCCCCGCTTTTGGGTGACTGCCATGGCGCTCAAAGCAGCCGATGTTTCGTCTACATATGGGGCATATTCTTCCAGCAGGGCCATTCGAAGAGACTCAAAATGGTCCCTAGTGGTAAGGGGAAGAGTCTCTATGAAAGCATGTACACTTCTGGACGTGGTCTTCCAGATGAGTTTCACCGCTTCTCTTTCACTAGCGTCGGGCAGATCGGCCAAGCAATGGCCAACCTCCCTGAGGTAGTCATTCACGTTTGCGTGCTTCACATTTGGATCAAAACGTTCAAGGTCTTGGGCGAGGGACTCCAGTTGGCGTGTACGCAGCCCACGCTGCCTGTAGGTTCCAACACCCTCGCCCTCATCTGAAAAACCATAGTCACTCAGCTCCTCCAGGCGTCACTGTTGCGCCCTCGCTGCCCCCTGAGGACCTTGACCATATTCTGTGGGCTGATGGCGACCACCCCCCACTTGTGCAGGGCTAGGTCCGCTGTAACCCCCTTGACCTAGGAGACGGTCTCCAACTCGTTGAGTCGGGGACCCACTCCGATTAAGGTGGGTTTGCTGCGACCTACCCGTCCCCTGAGGATGCTGACCATGTTCCAGGGGCTGATGGTGGCCGCCCCCTGCTTCTGCAGCCCCTTGACCTAGGAAGCGGTCCTCACCTCGTTGAGTTGGGGGCCACCTCCGGTCAAAGTGGCTTAATAGCTGTCTGGACGCAGGCAGTTGGTGTCCTTCTGGGGCGTATGGCGTGCTCTTCTTTTCAGGAGAAGCTGAGGACGACGCGTGTATGGCGTCCAGCACAATCAGGTTCGAGTTTCCCTGGAAAAGGGCTGAAAGGCTCCTGACAGGTGGCTCCCTGAGGGGTGCTGGTTCTACGGCAGGGAAGACTGGAGGAGGAGGGGGGAGAGGTAGGTCCCGAGGGGAATTCAAATGAGGCAGGTTGCCCCTGAGGTACACGTCCTGGGGGTCCTCTTGGCTGGGACCGGGACTGGGTGGACCTGGCTTCCCCTGTTCCCTCTCCATCTCCATCTCCTCCAATCACAGTTGCATTCGAGCAAATCGTGATTCTTGCTCACGGTAGCGGTCTTGTGCTATTTTCTCCGCTGCCTTCATTTGTTCAAGCTGCGACTGTTGTAGCTGGCTCTTGTGTCGCTGGATGAGGAACATATAACCGAACAGTCCATGGGAGGTATGTTCAGGTTTTTGTTGGGGGTCCTGTGCATAGTCTCCCAGCTTCTGGAGGGCCGACTCACAGTTGTTCTCGTCATATTCACTCAACCGGTTGATGTAATTGACAGAACACTGGCTAAGATCGGCCACCAGGTCCCGCAGGGAATCATCTGTGTTAGCTCCCTGCGGTTGAGCTGCAGCAAAAGGGTCGCTTTGCCAGCTCATCCTGTTTGCTCAGTGGTGCGGCGGCTAGGCTATCACAGTCTTCAAACTCTGAGTCCTAATGCGGCGCACAGCTTCTCACTGGCTGAACAGTGCAGGGTAGGACAAGGGCACACACAAAAAATAAAATAAACCTGGCCTAGTCAAAACAAGCAGTCAGCTAGACTGTGTACGGGGGATCAGCCCGTGACTTACTGATCACGTTTTAACTATCAATGGGGTGACAAACAAAACAAATACACACAGGGTTACACAACACAATTAAAGTGAATGTTAATGGTGTTACTCGTCAGAGGTTTACACAATCTAACATACGCTTGACAGCACAATATCCACACTAGTTTGCTTCAGCACAGTACTAAAAACAAGGTGACCCCCAGTAAACGGTCACCAGTCAGTCTGCTAGCTGAACCGATACCGTTTCTTTTCCTGTTTAGCAGGAAGAAACTGAATATCTGTTCACAGCAAGTAGTTTCTGTTGTTTTGCGCAAGCGGGCCAGTGACAAGGTAATATATTAAGAAGCCTCACACGGGGCACCAATTATGTTGTGATTCAACTTAGTAATTGGTGGGAAAATATTAATACAAATGATTAATTATTTTTAATAATAAATTTTGTTATTAATTTCATAAAAACAGGGCACCACTCCTCTTAGCGTGAGGAGAATGACAGAGAAACTGTCAATTTACAACCTTCAAGTGTCTCTTGACTATCAGTTATAACTAATTAATAATAAGTATATTAATATTAATTAATAAATAACAAAGAAGGTGTGAGATCGTACGCTGGCTTCTTTCAATTACCCTTTGTTACAAACAAGCAAACACAAAAGACAGAAACGGTACTTTTAAAGTAAAGGTTCAACATTTATTAAAGCATTAAAATTAATTAATAACAGCAACAAACATCAGTCCCTTAAACTAAAATAACTACTGGTAAAAACGTTTCAATATAAAAGAAAGAAAGTAAAATAAAATAAAAAGGGTATGGATCTGAGTGCAGGAACGTGTGTGTGTGTGTGTGTGTAGGTGAGGGTGTGTGTGTGTGTATGTGTGAAAAGGGCGCGTGTCACTTTGGCAGTAGGTAACAGGAAGTGAACAAAACAAAGCCAAAGTAAAACAGGAAGCAACAAACAAAGCCAAAAGGTAAAAGAAGGAGGGGTCTCTGACGTGACGGTTGTCACGACGACGCGCCTCCCACTTCCGGGTTACCAAAAGTTACGTCACGTGAAAATGGCGTCACTCGCTGTTACCGTGAGGCGACGCGAGATGGCGCTCGTGCTCTGATTTCTTTACTCCGCTCTTCCGTCTTTCACCAGCGGAAGCGCTGAATAAAAGAGGAGAGTTGAAGGAGGAAGTGAAGTCAGCAGTGACGTGGAAAAATTTAAAGGTAATGGCGGCAAGAAGTGAAATAGACAAAGGAACGAGTCTGATCAGAAACTTCTGTAATCACACAGTTTATCCGGCTTGGCCGACTTAAACTGTGGTTCTTACAGATCACGGAAGTTTCCTCTCAATGAGTGATCGCGGGCTGTGTGGAGGACACAGGATCGCGATACACGAGGACAAATCACAGTACAAAGGGGAGACTCGTGAGGAGAAATAGAAACACAATTCGACCACACAGGTTAGCGAGAGTTTATCTCGTGAGCCTGTCTTCTTACCGGTCAAATTAAGCTTCTATTACGATCGCTGCTGACGCTGCGCGCAGAGCGAGAGGCACAAATAAATAAATAATACCAACGATCAGCTGGTCAGTCGGCGCCGCGGTGGTTCCGCTAAACGGTCCGCTAGCTTAGCTCACAGGTATTATTCTACACAAGTTACAGCCGTGTGTGAGACACACACGGTGGCAATGAAAAAAAATAAAAAGTACATCAACAATAAGAACACAATGAAACTCCGGGGTGCACTCCCGTGTTTATAATAAGCTCTGAATAGTTAATTTGCCCAGACACAATCGCTTACTATGAGTTGCCTTACAACGAGTAAGGAAGGGGTCCGTGGATCGCGTTGCGCGATTCTGCTCCGTGGGCTGGTTCTGCCGGAATGGAAGAGATTAAAGCGCGCCTGTAGAGCTGTGTTCAATCCCTGGTTCGATCTGTTCTTCGGTCAGTCTACCGGCATCAGAGAACGGGTGCGGGCGTCTCATTGAATAAAAAGCAAAACTAAAATGGAAAAAACAAAAAATGGGGTAGGAATAGACGAAGAAAGAACCTTCACAGCTTGGCCAGCGAGAATGGAGTTCTTTGATGTTTCCTCTTCTTAAACACATACATCCGCTCTTGCTAGGAAAATATGGTGAAGAGACCGAACTCTGGGGTTCGTTCAGTTTTATTACCTATGCCTAGGGGGTGGGGCATCCTGTGGTGTCCACCAATGGGTGAACGGTTGACTGCCGTGGACATCCTCGGCCGCAGTGAGTTGTGGGGGATGAGTGCATCACAGCTGGACGCCTTGGAGGAAAAGTTTCCTTCTCTTTGTTCTTCCCATGTGGCTCCTGGGGTCTTTCAGACCACCATTTTAAGTCTCATCTGCATTCAGGTTTTCCAAAGGGGACAGTGAGGCCTCACAGTCATGCTGTGCCCAACAGTTATATACACCTTTTTATACACCACAGATTTTTCATAAACGCGGAACAAGCGCGCTGCGCCCACATGTAACCGGCAAGCGTCCCCTTGTCTAGGTGCCGATTGAAACTCAAGTCACACCATCAAATACGCATTATTACAGTTATATTGTTATTGTCAATAAAGATGTTATATTTAGGAATGCACGAATGCCGAAACACAGCGAGTACACTGTGGAACAGCAACTATTAAATGCTGGAAAGTCTCTTTGTGCAAAAGTGAAACTTATGAACTCCCCGTGACATTCATTTCACAGCAGAGAACATTCTCTCTCTTTGAACAGTTAACTAAAGACACCGGCTGCTCTGATGCATCTGTTATTAGTAATTGCAGAGTTGTAGGGGTAAAACTGTGTGTAGAGAAATGATCCAGTCTCCAGATCTGGAGAAACGCACGGCACAGGAGATGGAGAACAGTACAGCGCAGGGGCGGTGCGCAGAAATCTGTCTGCACCAGATGAGGGGGCACTACCACTTTTTTATTTATGTTAATTGTTTTACTTTTTAAATGTGACCAGCCTTGCATGGCTTTGTTTTAATATTCACTGGCATTTACTTAATTAGGATTTAGCTTAAAGGGGAAATAAGTAGTTTATAGTGCCATCTAGAGCGCTACGGTAGCCGCAGCTGGTCAAATGTCGTCCTCGTTGTCTTTCTCCGTGTCAGCAGATGAGGTTCGTGAGGCGAGGGAGAGGGCGAGCTACCGCGGCCGTAGAAGACGAAGCGGAGAGAGAGGAGGCGGGACTTCGGCTACAAGTAAAGAGACGCTTGATTTGTTCTCTCGCGTTTGTCCTTACAGGCTCCGGTAGAAACATGGCGTCTTGCTGCTAACAGTGGCTATGCAACCGCGGTCCGCGGTCATGTTATTTTACATGACTTTTTGAAACACTACGAAAATGAAACAAAAACTATTATGCAGCGACTAGACAATGCAGGAGCACATAATATGTATAAAAAAGTGGATTTTGGGTTATATAAACCCATAAATACTACACATTGTACCTTTAAATGAAAACAATTGAACAATTGAGAAAGTCAGTGAAGAAGAAAGTTGCATTTCAATGGACATTTTATTCACTGACAGAAAAAGCACACACTCTATGGTGGTAAATTTAGTATAAAAGGTAAAAAACAGAATAAAAAAAAAAAAAAAAACGGAATTCTAAAAAATTAAAACGGATAAAACAGTATTTGGAAAAAAATAAAACGGAATTTGGAAAAAATAAAATGGATTTCATAGGGCCCTAGATCAGTCAGAGTCTGTGCTACGGTCATGGAGGATGTATTTAAAATATTTCAATTAACTGACACTGAAACACTGTGTATGTGTGTGTAAAACAAATCATGCATTTACACATAGTACATCATATGAATAATTATTTTGTCTTTAGTAGTTTAAAAAAAAGAAGAAAGAAATTGTTTTAAATCGAAAATTTATTTTTTATTAAATAAATCGGGGATTTTATTTTTAGACCATATTGCCCAGCCCTACTGTGTTGTATTGTAATCTCAGTCTTAGCCAGATTTCTGAAAAAACACGGTCCGGTTACGCAAACAGCAGTTATCCTGAACAGCGGATCCTCCTGCTCCGGGAACTAGTCCAGGCACATCCGGTTGTGTACATTGTACCGTAGAAGAAGAAGAAGAAGCAGAACGTCTGTTGTGGATGACGTTCTGTGTCTGACTCCGGGTCAAAGGCGTGAAAAGGGACTGCGGTGGGAATAAGTGACAAAGCTATTTTTAAACATTGTTAAAGGTACAATATGTAGTATTTATGGGTTTATATAACCCAAAATCCACTTTTTTATACATATTATGTGCTCCTGCATTGTCTCGTCGCTGTATAATAGTTTTTGTTTCATTTTCGTAGTGTTTCAAAAAGTCATGTTAAATAACATGACCGCGGACCGCGGTTGCATTGCCACTGTTAGCAGCGAGACGCCATGTTTCTACCGGAGCCTGTAAGGACAAACGCGAGAGAACAAAACAATCGTCTCTTTACTTGTAGCGGAAGTCCCGCCTCCTCTCTCTCCGCTTCGTCTGCTACGGCCGCGGTAGCTCGCCCTCTCCCTCGCCTCACGAACCTCATCTGCTGACACGGAGAAAGACGACGAGGACGACATTTGACCAGCTGCGGCTACCGTAGCGCTCAGGGAAGGGAGGGGGTGAGCAGAGCAGCAGGTCTTTGTTGTAAATTTCAGCCTCTCCTCTAGATGGCACTATAAACTACTTATTTCCCCTTTAAAACAATGTTTCGATAATGAGTAGCAGTGCATCCACCGTTCCAGAGGGGGGAGCTGCACTTCTGAGAGCTGGTGTGCTTTGCACAGAGAGACATTCCAGTGTTTGATAGGGGATTTTCCACAGTGTACTCGCTGGGTTTCAGCCGAAAAATCTGTCTATTTAAATCTATTTTAAATAAATAAACAACCAACACTAAGAAAGTAAAGCAAGGCGGCCCGCCAGGTTTATAATGCACTGGGGGAAACCCTGTAATTTCTGACAAATTATGTGTGCAGGTCATAGACAGGGAGAAGCCGAAGGCCAAAAAACACATTTCTTTTGTCATAAGCAGACATACATGCAAAATGATCAATCAAATCAAATTTTGTTTATATAGCCCACAATTACAAAACACGGTTTGTCTCACGGGCTTCACAGGGTAACATCCTCTGTCCTTGGACCCTCGGCCAGGGTAAGGAAAAACTACCAGGGAAAAAAAAAACCTTATAACAGTGAAAAAAAAAAAGGTAGAAACCTTTGGGAGAATCACTGGTGAGGGATCCATTCCCTGGACGGACAGACTTGCAGTAGATGTTACCCAAAACATACAATACACAATTACAAAAAATAAGAATAAAAATTCTTTAAATGTCAGGATCCATCTGGATCACTGGGTTTGTCGCAGCCTGTAGCGAAGGCTGTGGTGGTCAGAGACTTGAGGATGACGGAGTCCTCGTTTCCATCCTGGCCTCATCCTGTTGGCTGGTGGCAGCAGAACTGTAAGAGATTAAAAATCAGTTAGAGATGGTTTTATGGGCTACATGTCATGGAAGGACATCGGGTAAGTGGTGAACGTTGAGAAATCGAGGACATGGTGATGATACATGATACAATAAATAAAAAATGATACAATAAATGATAAAAATTAAAAAAACAGATGCAGATTGGAATGGAATGAAATATTTTACATAGCATTGGAATGGAATGGAATATTTTACGCAACATTTGGAAATTTTCCACCCCTTTGCAACTCTGTACATTACAAAGTGTATAGAATTATCTCAAAGCAATCATACAGAATGCCTAAACACACATATGCTTTTGCAGGTCTCACTTAACTTTCTGACCACTTGAGATCCTTGAAACACAGCGTAACCATGTATTTGTTTTAATAAACAAATAATATATATTTTTTTATTTTTAAACTTAAACAGGCATAACCAGCACAAGATCAGATAGAAAATTAAACATTTTTAAATTAATTTTGTAACATCGTAATAAGTCACAAGGAAAGATACAGCTCCCCATTGTGGAACATTATAAAAACTAACTTTAACTTGACTTAAGTTGGTGAGTTAAACAGGATTTTCAAGTGAAATATTGATGTTTATCTCCATTCATGATTATCACGGTAATATAAATAATCTACGTTCAACTTATTTTTAGTGCTTTTCATCATGAAAATACGAGCGATAACATCGCTCATAGATTGGGGTGTCATCACACACAAGAACGAGTTCAGAAGTATCAGCTAAATTTGTGTCATTATCGCGTTAATTGCGATTAATTAATTACAATCATATTTAACATGTTATGTTTTTAATCTCGTTAATCTCTGTTTTTCATGTTTACTTACAGCACATTATATGGACCTGATTTTTATTTGTATTTTCTAAATATTTAGAGACAACACAGCAGAATGTAAATGGCTTTGTCAAAAAAATTAATTACTTTATTACTTTACTTTTGTTATCAATCTTTTGATCTGCCACAATAATGTGTGGGTCCACGGTTGGTGTAGTGGTTAGCACAACTTCGAGCCCCAGAACAAGAGCCTTTCTGCAAGGAGTTTTCCCCATGTGTGCATGGGTTATCTCCCGGTTCTCCGCTTTCATCCCACAGTTCAAAAAAACATGCAATGAATGTATGTATGAATGATAGTGGTGGTCAGAGGGGCAGTATGGCGCACATTGGCAGCCGCGCTTCCGTCAGTCTGCTCCAGAGCAGCTGTGGCTACACGTTTACCACCACCAGTGTTAATAATAATGGCCAATTTGTAAAGCGCTTGACTAGAAATGTAATTAATAATAATAATGAATATAAATGAAAATACCTCAAGTTGAGGGCTTTTCTCAGCAATTTTAAGGTGAGATTAAAAATGAGATTAATTAGATTAATAAATTAAAGATCATAATTAATTAATCACACAATTTTTTTTAATCACTTGACAGCACTAATCTTGTATATGGTCCATATACATCAGACCATATATGGACCATATTAGACCGTCTGAGACAGGTTAGTTTTACCCTACTGATGTGTTGTTGCAATAGTAATCCTGCTCAGTACGAGAGGAACCACTGGTTCAGACATTTGGTCAGCCCTTGAGCCAAACTTTTGTAAAAAAATGTATAAATAAAGGAGCGCCGCTAGCCTACATGCCGATTTGTCCTTAGGCAAGACACTTAAGCCCACGTTGCTCCTGACGGCAGTGCCGGCAGCTTGTGAATGGTATGAATGAGTAGAAAATGTGCTGCACATAGGTATATCATATGAAAGTGTGAGTGAATGGGTGAATGGGTGAATGGCAAAACTGTAGCGTGAAGCAGCTTTGAGTGGTCATCAAGACTAGAAAAGTGCAATATAAATACAAAACCATTTACCATCAGTAGTGCAGCACGGATGTAAAGGTTTTCTGGATGTAAAGGTTTGTGTGTTGTGAGAGTCATTTCCGTTTGCTTGATTGTGTTAAGGCGGGGTAGGGTGGTGGTGTGGGGGGAAGAAGCTGCACATGCACACAATGACAGGAAGGTCCGGAGTTGCTGTGTGAAGAGGGAACTTCCTGACCGAAGTTTTCAACTGGAAACAAGGACCATAATAAGAGCAATACTGAGGAAAACGGCCATCCGTGGGTTGTTTGATTTGTGGGATAACACTGAATTTCACTGGATGTTCAATAAACCTGATGTTTGCTTAATGACACCAATTGAAAAATAGTTCAGTATATTACAGAAAAAGCTTTTCATTATATACCATCGTAATTACAGGAAAGTCAGTGGGTCTTAGCTAGGGCTGGGCAATATGTGACCCGCCACGGACCAAGCGGGAACAAGTCGGCAAACTGCAAAACGAGAAAAAACTGAAAAAAATTTTTTTTTCCAAAATTAGGGATTTCGGTTTTTTTCAAAATTACACAAGTTGAAGTTTTGAAGAAGCCACTACATGCTTCAAATCACAGTATTGTGGGTCTTAAAACCATAAACTTTGTGTTTGAATTAAGGTTGTTTTATCGGTGTGAATCACTCCTAGTTTGGGTGTGGCGATCTCACATTCCAGAGCTTTTGTTGCTTTTTCAACCAATCAGCTGACGATCACGGAGAATACACATGGCTAATATAATAATATGCACGCAGAGAGAGAGGAGGGGGAGAGAGAGTCTGGAACTTTCCAGCGCTTATGTGTGTGAGTGTGTGTGCAGTGCGAAATAAAAGCGTGATTATCATCAAAGCAGTCATCATCAAAGCTTTGTTTGACAAAGGAAGGCAAAGAAAACCGGAGAATAAGTCAGCTGTGGCTGAGCTTCTTCACAAGGACAGAGAAAGCACAGAGACTGCTGATGTGGACTGTTAGCATTTTAAGCTAGCGGTCTTTATGCTAACGTGTTAGCAGACTTCATCGTCACAAAAACAACAAACAGATGGATTATTCAGCAGAAGAGAGCAGGACAGACACAGTCTGAGATGATGACATGACGCCAGCACCGCTCTATCTCCTATCTAATTGGACATTTGAAGGCGAACAGACGTAAAACCGCAACGAAAAGGAAGCACGCCCGGACCTCTTATCTGATCGGAGGCACTGAAGTCTGCTGGAAAACCTTTCAGTTTCTTATGGGGTGAGTTTTCATTAACGTTGTTAATCTATTTTATGTTGGTGTTCATTCAAAGTCACATACAGACGCACATAGGGACGCTGTCTTTTAATAATCCACTGTGCGTTTCATAAAGCTGTTTGGCTACATTGTTATTAGCTATGCATGCTAGCTCGCTAGCTCGGCACTGTATTATTAGAATGAGAATGATGCGAAACTTGTGGCATGGATTGGCATGTGAAGTTGCTGCCAAACCATGTGTCCAAGGCCTCAGTGTGGCGTCTATACATGAGGTCGGCTAAGGTTCTTGGTATGTGTAAAAATTGATTTCTATACAATAGCCAAATGCTTATATTGACCAGTAACACTATGAGCCATTAGAATGAACATAAACATAATATTTGTCTTTTCAGGTGAACATGCAGTTTGTAAATCAAGCTTCAAAGCACTATCGTCAAGTAAAGGGAGCAATGAAGTCATCAGCTACATGCATCATTTCTTCAGCAACTTTGGAGTTGGAGAAACAGATGTGAATCTTCATTGTGACAACTGCAGTGGACAAAACAAAAACAACTCCATGCTCTGGTACGGTGCCTGGTGGGTTGGACACAAGCTTCACTCCACGCTCAGCATCCACTTCCTGATAGTTGGCCACACCAAATTTGCCCCTGACTCTCGCTTTGGACTAATCAAGTCCGAGTCAATACTTTGGCAGACATAGCTCAGGTTAGTTCATTTTATTAGACTGCAATATGTAATGTGTAAAATAAGATTTTTTAGGAAAAGTAAAATAATTATTTTCATTGTGGTTCTTGCTGTCAACAGGTAGTGGAACACAGCTCTCCTGAAAGTCGCCTCAATATTCCGCAGCTTGTTGGAACGGCAGATGGCAGAGTGATAGTAAAGGCCATCGACTGGCAGACACATCTGAGTCCCTACTTTCGAAAGCTCCCACAGATCAAGAGTTATCAGCACTTTAGGTATTTATATTCAAACTTCTGCATTTTAGAAATAAAAAAATCATGAATGGACATAATAGTGTTCCATGTGAACAGTGAGCCATGTTTTAAATATCCTGTTAAGTGCTTCTATTCTGTCACAGCTTTGATGCCAACAGACCAGGTGTGGTGCTTGCTCAAACTCACAGTGATGCAGAGCCTATCGAGTTTCAGCTACTGCGCAACCCAGGAGTTCTGCCCCCTGTTGACAGTCTTCCCGTCCCGTACATTTAGCCCGCATATCAACTGTGATGGACAGAGTGGGTACAGCCACATTGTGGGGGAGGAACTGGTATTGAAGATGATAATATAGTCCATGGTCTGGAAAATATTGAACTCTCCTTCACACACTTAGATATATTTTATTTGATATTTGAAGTATGTATCTATCTTTCACCTTTCTTGTTTCTCATTTTTATTCAAGTGCTTTTTGTAACAGAAGAATTTCCCTCTGGGGATCAATAAAGTAAATAATGATTCTTATCAGTCCACTGAATTACTTAAGGCAAATAACACTACATTGACATGAACTACATTCATTCCTTTGTTTTCAAACTGCTACACTGTTTCTGTCCTGTGGGCTAACAGATATCAGATGTCACTGACAGCTAGACTGGGTGGGGGGTTGTG
Source organism: Microchirus variegatus (assembly GCF_963457635.1). NCBI lineage: Eukaryota > Metazoa > Chordata > Actinopteri > Pleuronectiformes > Soleidae > Microchirus > Microchirus variegatus. The sequence continues at coordinate 25,923,944 of NC_139802.1, read as the reverse complement.
ACCATGTAAATGTGATGCAAATGAGCAGCTATTGGCCTGGCTCCTCAAGAAGGTCAAAATCTTTCAGGCTGAATTTCTCCCTAAAGCAGTTTGAGGAGTGCCTACATTCAAATGGCCACATCTTCTTCAAAAAGTATCAGATTTACATGTGTTTGACATTGTTGGAAAGCTTAGAAATCACACTTTCAGAATCTGTAAATAACTCCAAAAGTCCCGTAGTAGACTTGTGAACGCTTTTGCCATGGCTGGACACATATACACACACACACACACTGCACACATACGCTGGACATTCGACACACTCACTCTCTCACTCTCTCTCTCTCTCTCTCTCTCTCTCTCTCTCTCTCTCTCGTATAATGAGCCATGTGTATTCTCTGTGATCGTCAGCTGATTGGCTGAAAAAACAACAAAAGGCTCTGGAATGTGAGATCGTCACACCCAAACTAGGAGCGATTCACAGCGATAAAACAACCTTAATTCAAACACAAAGTTTATGGTTTTAAGACCCACAATACTGTGATTTGAAGCATGTAGTGGCTTCTTCAAAACTTCAACTTGTGTAATTTTGAAAAAAACGAAAATCCCTAATTTTGGAAAAAAAAAACGTTTTCCTGTTTTTCTCGTTTTGCGCTCGGCCGACTTGTTGCCTTTTGGTCCGTGGCGGGTCACATATATGGAAATTACAGTATAGTAGATAGTAGGGCTGGGCGATATGGCCTCAAATCAATATCACAATATATTGAGCAGCTCACCACGATAATGATAAACGAGCGATAGGTTCGAAGACACTAGATGACGTCATAACCTAATTTGCATAATTGTCCATGTATATATGTGTGTGTGTGTGTGTGTGTGTTTTATGTCTGATGTATCAAATGCAGTGATTTATTTTGTGTGAGACTGAGTGAAGAAACATTTACACCACGCCCTGCTCTGACTGTAGAGACTGACTGCCTGAGCCTTTGATCAAGCATTTGTGTTTTTTCTCCCTCGTCGTGTTTGCGTGGTATGTATGTGTAGCACCTCGGATCTCAGAGGCTCTGGTATTGTTGTTAGACTGTGGCAGCAGGTACAACAAGCTCCTGCTATGGGGTGGACGTACGTGTACATTTACGGCTCACATATTAAAAATAGTCGGGTTTAAATTGGGCTCGGGTAGGGCTGGGCTTGATTTTTTTGGGCCCGATCTAAGCTCTAGCATGGATCCCGGCAGCACCCGCTGCTTGTTGAGAGGGATACATGCTTTCACGTGAGAGTTTCCAAACACCGCAAAAGTCTCCAATAACACCGAAAGTCGGGAGATTTGTCACAAGTTGCTTTTGACAAAAATAGTCGTTGGGAGGAGTCAGAAAGTCACCAGATTTAACGACAAAGTCGTGAGTTGGCAAAACTGCTACCGCACCCGCCACGGTTGCTGCATCGTCTTTCCTCACAGTCACTTTCCCTTCTTGTTACAGAGGGCGTGGAGTCACGTGACTACACACGCTGTACACAGCCGAGTGTCTTAAAGTGTCTTTTCTTTTCTTTTTTTAAATTATCGAGTATATATTATAAATAAATTTCAATAACAACACATTTTCGGTATATCGCCCAGCCCTAGTAGATAGTACTTAGAGTTTGATTTTAAAATACAAAGCACATTTTTTTTACCATATCATCGAACAAGATTTCTTCGGTCCTGTGATTTTGGTTTTTAACTGTTCCCAAATTAGCCCACAAAACAACAGAGAAACTGCTTATTTAATGTATTGAATTTATGTGTATCAAGGCCATTGTACAAAATACATTTATCTCTCTTTTTTTCTGGTTTATTTATTAAATTTTTACTAACACGGGTAATAACAGAATAACATTTTCAATATTAGAAGTATGTCAAACATAACAAAGCGAGAAAAAAATTAAATAAAACAGAACAAATCTGTACATAGAATTTACATCACCAGATACTAAATTAAATAAGATATAAAAATTAGCATCGTACAAAAATAATGAATAAACAACATTCCAAACCCACCAAAAGTGCACAAATACCAAATATAAACTAGTAAGTATGTAATTTAAGCAGTTACTGAGAGATGGTTATTCTGTGGTTTAGTCTACTGTAAATGGGTCATACCAATACGCACCACTGTATAATCTGTCCAATCTGCCTCCAGCAACAAGAACAGATAATGGCTTCCGCTCGTCGACTGGAGCCATCCTGCAGTGGCAGTTCATTGTGTTAGGTCTGCCTAAATCAAGCCTACATGCCACAGCACTCATCTCCTCCCAAGTTAGCTCAAGAGGTCTCATGGGTTCTTCCAGAATACTATGAGTTCAAGGAAGTCTTCAGTAAAGCCAAGACCATCTGCCTGTCACCGCACTCTTACGACTACACCATTGACCTGAAGCCTGGCATGACTCCCAAGGTATGTCAGTCTGGTCCTGAGAGGGAGGCCATAGCATAATCCGCCCTTTGTCATCTCTCTGCATCTGGCAGGGCAACAAGTGGAAGAACAAGTGGAAGATGGTCTTCAATACTCCCACTGATCACTAGGAGTACCTGGTGGAGTACTTGGTGATGCCCTTCTGTTTGACCAATGCCTCTGACCCTGACAGGCAGTTTGTGGTGAAGGTGGATGCTTCTGATGTAGGTACACGGCTGTCCTGTCTCAGTGTGCAGCCGCTAACCAGAATCTTCACCTCTGCGCCCTGGTCCCACATCTCTCTGGATTTCGTCATGGGCCAAAGAGATGCCAAGCTGGGCTTTTGATTCCATGGTCTTCCAGATGACATGATCTCCAATCGGGGTCCTTAGTTCAGTTCAATCTTCTGGAGGGAGTGTGGTGACCTGCTGGGTGTCTCCTTCAGCCTTTCCTCTGTCTTCCACTCCCAGTTCAATAATCAAACTGAGCGCATGAACCATGAGATGGAGATAGCCCTCTGTTGCCTGGTTTCCTAGAACCCCTGGGCCCAAGCTGGAGCTCGCTCCTTTGCTTTGCTGACTGCTACTCACATACTGCCAATCAGCATCATTTGGAAGCATCTGCCTACCGGTCCGGCCAGATGGTGTGACTCTCAACTTGGGATCTGCCCCTCTGTGTGGGGTCGAGCAAGCTGGCCCCAGATTCATTGGTCCCTATGCTTTTCAAAGGGTCATTAACCCAGTGGCGGATATGGTTGAGGCTGATATTGATGCATGTTTGAGGACCCTGATCTGCTCTGTGTGTACTGGCATATTCACCTACCTGTACTCACCTCATTACTGGTTTTTCCTCTTCCACCTGTCTGTCTAAACCCTCCAGGACACCCAAGAGACTGAACCTGTTTAGAGAACTGAACTTTGCCATTTCCTCTCTGTGTGTGGCTTAGGGCTGGGCGATTTAGCCTCAAATCAATATCACGATATATTGAGCAGCTCACCTCAATAACGATAAATGAACAATAAGTTTGAAGTTGCTAAATGACGCATCACCTAATTTGCATAATTGACCATTTGCCTGATATAAGTGTCCGAGTGCCTTAAAGGGACATGAACATACAGGTAGCCTGCCTACCTACACACACAGCCAAAAACAACTTTTTATTTTTTTATTTTTTATTTTTTTAAATTATCGAATGTATCGATAATGGCAAAATTATGTCGATTATCGCCGTAAATTTTGATAACAATACATTTTCGGTATATGGCCCAGCCCGAGTGTGGCTTATCCTGTTGCCTTAAAATAAAGGACATTTCCAACTAATTACAGTGCCTTGCAAAAGTATTCACCCCCCTTGGCCTTTTTCGTGTTTTGCTGCCTCACAACCTGGAATTAACATGGATTGTTTGAGGATTTGCATCATTTAAGTTAGAGAACATGCCCACATCTTTGAAGGTTTTTATTGTGAAGCAAACAACAAATAGGACAAAATAACACATAGTCAATACTTGGTAGAACCACCTTTTGAGGCAATCACAGCTCCAAGTCTTTGGATAAGATCTTTCAACTGGGATTATTGCCCATTCCTCCTTGTGAACAGCAATCTTTAAGTCCGACCACAGATTTTCTATTGGATTGAGGTCTGGGATTTGACTAGGCCATTCCAATACATTTACATGTTTCCCCTTAAACCACTCAAGTGTTGTTTTAGCAGTGTGTTTGGGGTCATTGTCCTGGTAGAGGGTGAGCATTCGTCCTAGCCTCAAGTTGTACAGGTTTTGCTCAAGAATAGCTCTGTATTTAGCACCATCCTTCTTTCCCTCAACTCGAACCAGTTTCCCAGTCCAGCCTGCTGAAAAACATGGCCACAGCATGATGCTACCACCACCAGGTTTCACTGTGGGGATGGTGTTCTTTGGGTGATGTGATGTGTTGGGTTTGTGCCAGACATAGTGTTTTCTTTGATGGCTGAAAAGTTCAATTTTAGTCTCATCAGACCAGAGCATCTTCCTCCATACATTTTGGGAGCCTCCCACATGCCCTTTAGCAAACTCAAAACGTGCCATTTTGTTTCTTCTGGTCCCTCTGCCATAAACTCCAACTCTATGGAGCGTACAGCTTATTGTCATCCTATGTACAGATACTCCAGTCTCTGCTGTGGAACTCTGCAGCTCCTCCAGTGTTACCTCAGGTCTCTGCGCTGCCTCTCTGATTAATGCCCTCCTTGTCGGTCGTTCAGTTTTGGTGGGCAGCCGTTTCTTGGCTGGTTTGTTGTTGTGCCATGTTCTTTCCATTTGGCTATGATAGATTTGATGGTGTTCCTGGAGATCTTCAAAGATTTGTGCAAGTCAATGTGAGCCCACCTCGACACTTGCATCCTGAGTTATTTTCAGCACCGTCCCCGCACATGTCGGTCTAAGGAGCCATCGCAATGTGTGCAATGAACGCATCAGAGTGGGTCCCAAAGGTATCCCGTTCCAAGTTTCGAGGGGATCTTGTGACGTACGGCAAAGTTAGAGGGCACTTCCTGTTCAAAATGGCTGACTTTCTGTTTGTCAAAGGAGTGTCTGTAAACATGTTCAGGGAATTTCACTTGTCTCACATGTCAAGTTTTGTAAAGATCAGACAATGTTAGGCTTTACTTCCTGTTACGGGCGTTCCACTTCCTGTTGGGAGGTCATTGTTTGCAGACATGTTCAGAACCGGTCCCTGGACTCACATATTAAGTTTTGTGCTTATCGGTCAATGAACAGCAAAGTAAGAGGGCACTTCCAGTTTAAAATGTCCAACTTCCTGTGGGTGAAAGGCGTCTCCGTAAACGTGTTCAGGGAAGTTCACTTGTCTCACATGTCAATTTTCATGCAGATCGGACAATGTTGGACTTCCTGTTTCGGGCATTCCACTTCCTGTACGAAGGTCATCTTTTACAGACATGTTCAGGACGGGTCTCCGGTCTCACATATTAAGTTTAAGGTGGATACAGCAATCCCTGTTAGAGCAGCATGAAAAATGTATATGTAATTCTGTCTGTTGTCACCAGGGGGCGCTGAAAATTGAATATAATATAATTGAATTTCATATAAATGTCTTCAGGGCCGGCCTGTCATCAATCTGAGCAAGTTTGGTTCAGATCGGACCAGGATTCGCAAAGTTACAACAGTTTGCTTTTTTGTCGCAAAAATCCGACTTTGAATAATGGTCATAATGTAATTTTTTTCTTCGTCATGACCCTCTACACGCGTGTACCGATTTTCGTGCATGTACGATAATTGTGGTGTTCAGGGTTAATTTGGACAGGGGGTGCCACGCTTATTGGCCCCTCCCACTTCCAGTTTTCCACACTTTTTCATCCAACCTTTTAAATACGTAAATTTTCAGTACTAAAGACCTTGTTTAGGGAAGTCTGAATACCCTTCCAGAAGTTATGTAATTTAGGACATTCCCAGAAAATATGGAAGTAGTTAGCAGCAGTCGAGCCACATTGTCTCCAGCATATGTGGCATATGTGCACCTTTAAATCTCTGCTGATATGGTGTCCTAAAAAACCTGATGATATTCTTCTAGCAGTGCGCTCTCCAAATCATGGAGCTGGATGTTGACCATTGGAAGGTCCAGATACTGCCCCATGCCTCATCAGAAATCTTAATCCCTGATTCCCGTTCCCATTTACTTTTGGAGATGGAATTAGAGGGGGCCACGGCCGTGGCATTTTTCAGAATGTGGAAGAAATCTGATTCGGCTGCTGTGAGGCCTGTCAGTTTGCATTCATGGTCAATATATGATCATTTCGTGCCAGGCCATGTTGATCCTGTAAATTCTGAAAGCTGTACACAGTGTTTTTTTGAGTAAGCGACAGGAATGATGTGAGTCCGTATCCCGACCATGATTTGAAGTTGGGATCATGTCTGTTGGGAACAAAATCTGAGTCATAAGCAAACCATCTGAAAATTCTCAACATTCTATGTATCCCACAGGTGTTAATAACCTTCTGCCAGACTTGAAGCTTGTGGGTCAACCAGGGGTTTCCCAGATTTACCACGTGACCCATCAGACTCTTATCTGCTATTATAGCTTGAATGGGGATCTGGTTAAACAATTTGGCTTCCAACTCTTTCCATCTTGCAGTATATGCTTCGTTACACCAGTATAAAAGTGGCGCTATTTGTGAGGCATAATAATAATTCCTAAGGCAGGCAGACCCAGCCGTCCTTTTTCTTTGGCGTTGGAGGGCAGCATATTTATTCCGTGGTTTTCGACCTTGCCAGCTGAATCTGGAAGTCCACTTGTCCCACTCCCTGAATTGACTTTCAGTCACCTATTGGCAGATTTCTAAAGAGGTAAAGAAGTCAGGGGAGAATGTTCATCTTAACTGCGCTTATCCTAGAACTAAGGCTCAAGAATGGGATCAGATTCCACCTATGTAAATCAGCTTTTATACTCGAGGATATTGGCTCATAGTTTGCCCGGAAGAGCGCAGAGAGGTCACTAGTCAAATGTATCCCCAAATATTTAATGTTCTCATTATCCCATTTTACATTAAATTTATTACGTAAGGTCGTAAGTGCTACAAAATTAAGTGTCATCACCTTAGTTTTTGAAATGTTGACTTTGTAGCCAGAAAACTTCCCAAAATCTGTTAAAGTAGATATCAATTCCCCGAAGGACTCCCAGGCAAACCAGCACATTGTCAGCAAACATTGCTACTTTATGTTCAATTTCAGACAAAACAATACCCCTAATATTCAGATTTTGTCGTATTAGTTGACCCAGTGTTTCTATGAATAAGACCAAGAGGAGTGGTGAGATTGCACATCCCTGTCTGCACCCCCGTCTTAGATTAAAGGCCTCAGATAGATCGCCATTGACCTTAATGCGAGCTAATGGACTATCATATAGTCCCAGGATTATTCTGATAAATTTGTCCTGAAAGCCAAATTTCCCCAGCACCTTGTACAAGAAAACCCATCTGACAGAATCGAACGCTTTCTCAGAGTTTTATCCTGTTGTATTTGACTTAAGATGTGTAATATTCTTCTGATGTTGTCAGTCGTTTGTCTGTGATGAATAAAACCAGTCTGGTCTAAATTGGTGAGGTCAGGCAGCAGCTTCTCCAATCTACGGGCAATAATAGAGTTGAACAGTTTGTAATCTAAATTGAGGACGCTAATCGGTCGATAATTCCCACATTCTCGTCTATCCTTCCTGTCACGATCCACATTCCACATTGCATTCTTCCTGTGTTGTTGTTGTTTCTCTGCTGCTCCGTGTCTTCCTCTCTCTCTCCCAGCAGGGGGCGTGGTTGACCCACTTTCCGTGATGACGTCAGTGATTGCTTCCACCTGCGCAACTCCTCCCCAGCTGCTCCTGATCAGTGATCACGAGGACTCATAAGGCGGGGTTGCGCTTCTCACTGGCGTCAGTTCCTTGTTTTCGCTAAGCTGGTAAAGTCACCACTTACCTTGCTCTTAGAAACTTTGACTCCAGACGATTACTTACCTGATTATCCTATTCAGGTCACCACGTCTCCTGCTGACGAGAAAGACACGGAGTCTCCTGTGGGTTTTCCACACTTCCGGGATCGCTTCCTCCTGTCATTCTCCAGCACTCATCCTCTCCACACCATTGAAGCAGCCGCTTCGCCACTCGACTCTCGTGGAATCACCTACGCACCTCTACCTCCATCTCGAGTGAGTTCGTTCCTTCGGGAACGCGTATACGAACTGTTTGCCACTGAGGAGTCGATGTGGATCCTGGCTCAGCTGCTGTCCGTTCACGCTCAGTTATTGTCGTAATCTCGTTTCTGGTTAGCACTTGTATTTTGGTAGTATGATAAAACATCTTTTACGTACTTACCTTGTCCTGTCTGCATCCCAGTCCTCCACCTTATTCTCACCGTTTCCCTTTAAAGTGAAACGTAACAGTAGGAACTGACCAACAATGGACTCGGCAGATGGAGACTTATTTAAACAAGCGCTAACCGCTCACGGTGAGGCGATTAGCTGCCACAAGACACTGCTAACAGACGTAGCTTCATCCATCAAGCAGCTAGCAGCTAATCTCGGGCCGCTACTTCGCGCCGCTCCACCTACTTCTCCGCCACCTCAGTCTCTCCCGGTACCTCCGACATTACCCCTCGCTATGTCCACTCGTGAGCCATTTGTTCCGACCCCCGAACGCTTTTCGGGGGAACTGAACAAATGTGCGGGTTTCTTGTTTCAGTGTTCTTTAGTGTTTGACTTACAACCGGCTACTTACCCCTCCGACCATGCTAAGATAGCCTTCGTCGTCAACCTTATTTCCGGGAGAGCCGCTCAGTGGGCAGCTGCCGTTTTTCGTAACATCCACACTCGCCCTGCTTCCTATGCTGCATTCGCCACAGAGCTAAACCGGGTCTTCGATCACTCATTTCAGGACAACGACATAGCTAACCAGTTACTCGCATTGAGACAGGGTAATTCTTCAGCGGCAGATTTTTCAATAGATTTTTGCATCCACGCCTCTGAAAGTGGATGGAACGACACTGCACTACGTGCCATATTTTTACACGGTTTGAATGAAGAGTTAAAGTACGAATTAGCCACTCGAGACATTACACCTAATCTCGACGCTCTGATAGAACTCGCTATTCACCTTGACTGTAGACTCAGGGAGAGACGACGCGACAGGCGGCGTCTTCCTCTCTCTCGCTCCGTCGACTCACTTCACCCCACCGTCTCTCCGCGACCGCTATTACCCTCCTCCGTCAGTAACGCTAACAGTGTTGAACCGATGCAGCTGGGCCGCACCCGTCTTTCACCCACGGAGAGACGACGCCGACTGCAATCTGGGGCCTGTATTTATTGTGGACAGTCTGGTCACACCATCGCTTCCTGTCCTAACCGCCCAAAAGCGTAAGCTCACTAATATAATATAAACGAGTAAACTTATAATATAAACTCTCTAAGTTTACTCGTGTAGTGAGGGACACAGGACACCAGCATGGATGTTACTCGGATACTTTATTAACAACACACGTACGAAAACAACGTACGTAAAGTACGTAGACTATGTGCGCTTCCGTAAACACACGCACATAATATGACGACAACCTTGTCAAAACTCCCTGCAGTATAATAAGTGGTAAACCCACAACTCAGTAATAATATATATCAATATATTACACTTATAATAAAATAATAAAAACTCCTGCAAGTTTTTGTTTCCAATGAACATAAGTGCTACACAAACTGCATCTTTCAAAATAACAATTCAGTTTCCCTAGGCTATTCAATTATAAAATTTAGATGTCTATTATTTTATTTATCTATCAATAAAGAACAAAATGATAGTCATATCTTACTAATCAGATGCACAACAATCGGCAGTTATCTATTGCATTGCACTCTGGAACTTCTACTTAACATTTATATTTGTGATTTCCCCATTGTTTAGTCCAAGGGATTATTCTGCCCTTGGGTCCTATTTTAGTCGAGCAGGTTTCATGCGCACACGTTGAGGATAACGGCGCATGTCTGGACTGCTGGGCTTGACAGGCGTAGTCAGATGATCTCGGGGTTTAACTATACTCTGTGATGGTTGAGTATGTGTAGGGCTTGGCAAATGTGTTTCCAGCTCTGATGTCTCAGCAGTGCTGTCCATGGTTGGCTCTGCTGGAGTGTGAGTCTGCCTCGGTGTAGACTCACTGGTTGTCTGGTTTTCTGTAGCAACTGGGATAGCAGGTGATTCTACAATATCCCTCATAAGTGATAAGTCATCATTTGCAGTCTGGTGTGACGCCTCAGTCTCACGTGAGTACAGCAAATGGTCAATGTGAGTAGTGCGCTCTCTTCGACCATCGTCGATGACATACGTCAATGGTCCAAGACGTTTCACAATGGTAGCCTTTAACCATTTTTCTTTCCCTCCCCGGAAGTTTCTCACACGTACTTGGTCTCCTGGCAACAGGTGTCTCAACTTTGCTGTAGCCTGGTCATGGTAGAACTTCTGTTTGTTTTGCTTGTTCTCTACAGCTCCCTCTAGACTTGGCTTAGGCAAGCTAAACCGAGTTCTCAACTGACGCTTTAAGAACAACTCGGTTGGTGAAACTCCCGTCACTGAATGGGGCGTGCTCCTGTACAATAACAGAAAGTTTGCCAGCTTGTGCTGCAGTGTCATAGTCCTCTGCCGAGCCTCATCCGCCAGAACTTGTTTCTTGATTGCTGCTTTCACTGTCTGAACAGATCTTTCCGCAGCATCATTTGATGCAGGATGATCGGCGGGCACTTATGTCTGCTTTATGCCATTGCTTTTCAGGAATTGCTTGAATTCACCAGCTGTAAACTGTGGTCCGTTGTCCGATACCACTTCCTCCGGCAAACCATGTGATGCAAAGATGTTTCTCAGCACCTCAATGGTCTTCAATGTGGTCGTGGTTTTCATGTGGACCACTTCAAGCCATTTTGAATGACTGTCAAATAAAACCAGCAGGTGTTGACCATCTTTTTCACAAAAGTCAATGTGTATTCTTTGCCATACACGAGCAGGCCACTTCCAACAGTGAAGTGGGGCTACAGCAGGTAGCATCCTTACTGACTGACAGGCACCACAGTTCTGTACAGACAGCCACTCTCACTGTCTCAGATTTGCTAGACCTTCGCCATCAAGGACTCCCGACGTCAGCCCCCGAACCTCCGTGTAGTGTGTACCACGACCTAGCAGAAGTTTTTTCTAAAGGCCGTGCTCTCTCCCTACCTCCTCATCGCCCCTATGACTGTATAGATCTGCTTCCGGGGGCCACACTACCATCAAGGAGACTATATAACTTATCCCGAAGCGAGCGCCAGAGCATGGAGGACTACATAACCCGAAGGACAGGTCCCTTCGACCCTGTATTGACTATCGGGGCTGTGAAAAAAATTTTATTGGAGTCATCGGTGTTGGTTAAATCAAGTCTTTACTGCATGCATGAAGGAGAGACTCTGTCCCAAAAATGGTCTAAATGTTCTCTCACGTTCCTTCAGAAAGCTCAAACATATATACAGTTACATCAAAGCATCTTACAAACACCATAAAACATCCAAGTGAAGCAAGACAACACACTTTGTTTATGACCCACAAATGTCATCATGCCGACCCCTGCTTTTACAATCCCATCATTTGTTCACAGCTTGACTGTTGGTTAATTGTTATCTTAAACAACATACAGAAAGCCTTACACTAAAACCATCCACGGGAAGAGGAAAACAATTTATTTCCCACATTCCTCTCTTTTGACACAAAGTGTCAACATCATTTATTTGGGAAATCACATAGTTTCATCAACTAATTCTTTACTGCAAACATATTGGTATAAGTTAACTTTTTTCCAAGTCTCAGAATACAGAATGCAACAAAAGAAAAAGAAAACAACAACTTAAAATCAAAAAAAAATTTCCAATCAGTTTGTTCAAAAAGTTGTGTCTTTTTCTGACAAATTTATCTGTGGTTGTGAATTGTTTATCCACACCTTCTGGGATCTCCTGATCCTGCATGGGTGACACACCCATGCCATTTCTGCCCTCAGTGTCTCAACAGTCTTTCTTCATTCCTCGGTAGAGGAATAGGTGTCAAAGTATCAGTTGAGCAGTCTGAAGTTTTTTTGTTTGTTTAGAGTCCAAATCTATCTGATTCTGTTCAGCGTGCAGAACGTGTGTCCAAACATTCACTATGGTCCCAGTTTCCCATCTGACACATGTAGCCATGACACGAACGAGCAGGTCATCATATGCCTCATTGTCTGCGTCAATGCCAGAGTGAGCTGTGAAAACAGAGTCCATATGTGTACGGTAGTCAGCTGCTAACTCACCCTCCTTGTGTATTGTGTTGTGGATCTCAGGCCAACACACTCTTAGGGTGAAAACAGCAAGCACATCTTCAGCCAGGCTGGCCACCATGTTGTTGAACCGCACTGATCCAACAGCTGGGGATGTCGACCAGTTGGCCGGTCAGATGTTGACCCATCTGAGTTTGAAACATCTACAACACACAGCTTCTACCTCCTGTAGAGTTGGATTGGCATTTAGCTGTAGGTGTCCTGCTGTGTGTGTCTCTGAGGGAGGAGGGGGTGCAGTGCAGACTTGGGGACAGCACATGGAGGAGGCAGATTCAATACTAAACACACTTTGGAAAACTTTGAGCACAAACACATAGTCTTCAAGACACTCTTCAAATTACTCACACAGACACTCAAAGTTATTTTTTCAGAATGTTTTCCTTATTTGTCAGTCAGGTCTGTTAGTGGAGTCAGTGATTGGATCAGGGTCGTCAGTCACCTAGATTATGTGTTCAGATGTTTCTTCACACAGTTAACTTCACTTATTCTAGATTACCTTATTTTTAATTAATTATTTTAACCCTATAGTGACTGGAATATATTTCCGATTTATATGTTAGTTTATAACCATTTCACATCCATCAACATCCTTCAGCACACTTCCTTTCCTATAATGAGACAAAACCATTTGTTTTTACACAAAATCATGTCACACATTCATCTTAAAAATGAATATTACTATTTATCAACTGGGCCTCTCAAAGCACTCTTGAACAGCTTCAAGTCTCCCTTTCATTCTTTCACATTCATGCTCTACATATCACACACTCATCAGGAGCTGTTAAGGACTTAGTGTCTTGATCAGGGACACTTCGTCATAAACAATTATCCTTTCATTAACCATCTCATGCATCATATAAAACACAGGAACAAATTAAGCTGAGCTAACTCAGCCCCAGCCACACATCATCATCTTCATATTGATAAGAAATATATAGTTCTTATAACAAAATACAGAGTTACTATCATTTATTTATTTATTTAATTAATTAATGTGTTAATTTATTGTTACTGTTGTTTTAATTGTTTATTTTTTAAATATATATGTATATATATATATACATATACACATATATATATACACACATATACATTCCAAACATTTTAAACAAACCTCAATTTCAACATCTTTCCCTTTTTACTACTTTCCACAAACTTTCATTTTCCTCATTCTGAAACCCCTCTTCTTTCTGCCTCTCTGTCACTGTGTGTGAGTTCAGCCTGATCAACTCTCCCCACAGAAGCAGCTCTTCTTGTTCAGCACAAGAAATCAGCTCTTAGAAACAGTTCATTCACCATTTTACTCCAACACCAACAACTTCTATAATTTCATACCAGTCTTTTCAACATACAAAAAAACCCCAAAGCACTTGATCACCATCCTCAATCCAAAACAAAGTAACATCTCCTTTTCTCCTGTAACTTCACACAACTTAACACTTCTCCTCTCTTGCCCTTTTTTTTAACACAACATAACACCTGCCTGCAGCAGATCAAACATTGAATAAACCACTGCTCTAGACATGGTCTATCTTTTTTTTTTTTTTCAATAGAGGCATTTCCTCTCTCTTTTTCCCCAAACAGTCTACATGCAATATCTGCCAACCAGAATGAGCACTAAGACACATTCTGTTTACCAATGCATCCACTATAACAATCAACATTTCCTCTTCACACAAGCTCTGCAGACTGAGCTCAGGTCAGCTCAGGTCAACACAAAACAACACAAGACAACACAGAGCTTCAAAATTACAAAGCAATTACATGAAGACGGTCCCGATAACCACACAGGCATTACACCGAACCTTAATATTCAAACCACAAAGGAATTATAGAATATCTTGACAGCAACCACACAGGAATTACCACTGTCTACCTAGGTTTCACTCATGTGCACTAGTCTCCAAAACCCCACAGGAATTACATGAGACGGTCCCGATTACCACACAGGCATTACACCGGACCAAATATTCATAGTTTCATAGTATTCATAATTCCGGAAAGGAATTATAGAATATATCGACATTCAAACCACAAAGGAATTATAGAATATCTGGACAGCAACCACAAAGGAATTACAACTGTCTACCTATAGGTTTCACCCAATTTAAAAAACACCGTACTCACTTAAATAGATGGAGCATCCACTGGTCAGTACCTGTTTCTGACGTCCGGCGGAATTCCTGTCCTCCTTGGTGGAGCGGAAATTTTCCTTACCGGTAATAACCTTCAGTCAGAACTCAGAACCTGAGCAGTGGAACGTCCATCCCATCCTCGTCGCCAAAATGTGAAAGAAATTTCATCGGTGTTGGTTAAATCAAGTCTTTACTGCATGCATGAAGGAGAGACTCTGTCCCAAAGATGGTCTAAATGTTCTCTCACATTCCTTCAGAAAGCTCAAACATATATACAGTTACATCAAAGCATCTTACAAACCCCATAAAACATCCAAGTGAAGCAAGACAACACACTTTGTTTATGACCCACAAATGTCATCCTGTGCACCTCATGCCGACCCCTGCTTTTACAATCCCATCATTAGTTCACAGCTTGACTGTTGGTTAATTGTTATCTTAAACAACATACAGAAAGCCTTACACTAAAACCATCCACGGGAAGAGGAAAACAATTTATTTCCCACAGGGCCTAAACGATATTACGGTGAAGAACCGGTACGCCTTACCTCTACTAGACGCTGCTTTCAACCCCCTCAGTAAGGCGTGGATCTTTTCCAAACTGGATCTACTCTACGCAACACCTATCACCTGGTCCGCATTAAGGAGAGGGATTAGTGGAAGACGGCGTTCAACACCCCCTTAGGCCATTTCGAATACCTGGTCATGCCTTTCGGCCTCACTAACGGGGCGCCCCTGCTGTCTTCCAGAACTTGGAAAATTACATTCTGCGTGACATGCTGGACAGGTTCCTCACTGGTACTTGGATGATATTCTCATATTTTCTGAGACCGAAGAGGAAGCAATAGCTCTTAAACAACTCAAACAATTGTAAACCTGCTCTCCAGAAGCCAAACTGTGCATATTATGTCTGTACAGCCAATGACCTTTAACCTTTCCATCTTCCTCTGTTTCCAGATAAGACATTAGAAAAGCCAAAGTCTGGAACTCTAAAGAGTCCACCCAAAGGATTTGACAACACTATCATCAGTAAGACCTACTACAATGTGGTAAGCATCAGACCCTTTAAAAACTGTGTACAGTCAGGTCCATAAATATTGGAACATCGACACAGTTCTCTTCTTTTTGGATCTATACACCAATACAATGGATTTGAAATGAAATAGGAATTACAATACTTTGTATATGTGCCTCCCACTTTTTAGGGGACCAAAAGTAATGTGATAATTGACTGAAAAGCTATTTCATGGACAGGTGTGGGCTATTCCCTCATTATGTCATCTTCAATTAAGCAGGTAAAAGTTCTGGAGTTGATTCGAGGAGTGACATTTGCATTTGGAATCTGTTGCTGTGAACTCTCAATATGAGATTAAAGGAGCTGTCACTGTCAGTGAAGCAAGTCATCATTAGGCTGAAAAATCAAAACAAACCCATCAGAGAAAAAATAATAAAGACATTAGGTGTGGCCGCCAAATGTTTGAACAAACTCCAGAACTTTTACCTGCTTAATTGACGATGACATAATGGGGGAATAGCCCACAGCTGTCCATGATATAGCTTTTCAATTAGTTGTCCCATTACTTTTGGTCCCCTAAAAAGTGGGAGGCACATAAGTATTGTAATTCCTACACCATTTACCTGATTTGGATACCCTCAAATTAAAGGTGAAATGTGCAGTTAAAGCACATCTCGTTTGTTTCATTTCAATCCATTGTATTGGTGTCGAGAGCCAAAAAGAAGAGAATTGTGTCGATGTCCCAATATTTATGGACATAACTGTATGTTGCTCAATTTATTTTAGATTTGATGGGAAAAAATTATAATTGCAACAGGAAAATCTGAATTTTTTAAGATAATATAATGTCTGTTGTGTGATGCTTTATGTGCAATTGCTAGCGGTATCACAGTTACAGTACCCACCCCTGATTTAATACACAAAAAAATGTATCTATGTACACGTGTTTAAAAAATGTAAGTTGCTATTTTAATTCAACATTCCATTCGTTTTTACAGTTTAACAGTTAAACTAAATAGTTGTTGATACCTTTTTTTTTTCTTAGTATTGCACATGTGAAAGTACTGTTTTGCATACAACATACTGTACATCATACTGTACTGTGTGTGCGCGTGCGTGTGAACACTATTTATTTTAACCGAAAAATAACTCTGGAGTCTGGAGAGACTGTGCTGCTTGTTGCATTATTAAAACACATACAGGTTTGCACAGCTGTCCTTTTCAGAACTCACAATGACTTTAAATAATTTGAACAGAACATAAAGCCTTTTCCTTAAACTTAACAAGAGCCAGGGTTCCTCAGAAATTAGGTTCTGCTTCATTAGGACCAGGTTTTGGTCTCCATGAGGAATACTGGTCCTGATAAGGTCCAGTGTTTATGCCTGAAATGGTCCTAGAGATGTGACAAATACACACACACACGCACGCACGCAGATGTGATGCTACACTGTTTGTGTACGCAAATACCATGTAGAAACATCTGCATTTTCTATTTCTGAACTGCAATGCGATGAACTTGGGGTTGACGTCACTCTCAGTTCAGACATCTGATGTAAATGGAAATGGAATTACTCTGACATGACTGGATGTTGTTGTGTGCCTTCTAATCTCTCTTTCCCAGGGTGCAGTGGCAAGAGTCCAAAATTCAAAAACATTCAGTTTACAGATATTAAACAGAGAAAATGCTCATATAGAAATGATAACAACTCTACTTTCAACCATCTTTCCCTCACACACTCTTACTATAAATTCACATTTTAATGTAATTTCCTACACAGGAAGCTATTGGTAGACATGGCCTTGTTAGATAAAGTGTTATGGATATCTGTTATGAGAATTGGGATTTGCAAAGACCTTGCTCTATTGTCCCTCATTCTGTTTGTGTGTGTGTGATGTCTCCACCAGGTCCTACAGAACATCCTGGAAGCAGAGAGTGAATATTCCAGGGAGCTTCAGAGTCTTCTCGGCGCATACTTGCGCTCACTTCACCCCACAGACAGGTTGCTTTATCTCATTGATTTATTCAGCAGAGTTTGCTTTCATAGCCTGTGCTTCACACTACTCACACTTTCATTGAATATTTCTCATCTATAACATACCCTTATATTCCAAAATATACAGTCTGTTGTGTAAATGAGTCACTGTTAGTACACATCAATCAGGATATTGTTTTATCTTTTAAATTATTAATGACACTCATCCTCATTTGTCTTCTTCCTTTTTGCAGACTCAGCAGTGAGGACATCAGTCACATTCAAGGAAATCTGGAGGAGATCTCAACCTTCCAGCAGATGTTGGTCCAGTCTTTAGAGGCGCACACAAAGTCAGTTTACCCTTCTCCTCTTGTCTTGTGATGTATGACTGAGCAAATTTTAGGGTCTGGACTTTTTATGGACCAAATCATTTGGTACTGTTTTTTTTGTACCTTTATTCTGCATTTTCATTGTTATTATTGTGTAACATCCAGTTACACCAAAACATTTGCAAGAAAAGTTATGATATTACTGCAAGCAGTAAAACAAATGCAGGATGAAGTCCAGTCAACTGTTGTGGTAATACCATCACAACTAGAGAGGGCACGATGCAACTTTTCTACGTCCGATATCAATATTACAAACTATACTATCAGTCCAATACAGTTATTTGACCTTTTAACCTCTTCTTCCCTGACCCTCTTTTTGGAGTCCCTGCTCGAAAAATGACATGCCCAAACTAAATAGAGTAAACCTCTGCAGTTACAAGCTCTATGTGAATTATCTTGGTATCAAAATGAAGATAACACTTGTGAGATTCCACCAGAGGTGTACGTTTCACTGTAGATGCCACTGTGTCAGAGTAAATGTACATGGAACACAGCATAACTGTAGGATTGTTTTCTCTCGCCTAAAAAAATATTGCACTTTAAAGCAAATATCACCTTTAAAATATGCAGTAGGAGCTTAAAAACACATGGAGGTCATGTAACAACATATGGACATGAGCTGTGCAAAGTCTGATGCTGCTGAAATGAAGCAGAGTGAAATTAAAGAGGTTTTAGTAAAGAGATGTCTGGGCGTTTTCACTTTTGGCACAGCTTGGCCCCATCAGTGCCATTCGAGATTTCTTAGGTACCAAATTATTAAAAACCCATTTAATTTGATTTATATGTCACTACAGATTTTTTGAAAAAAAAAAAAAGTATGATAACTCGCTGTAAATCGATACTCCCTGTGCGGTGCGTAATAAGGCAAAGCAAGTTTATTTGTATAGCACATTTCAACAACAGGGTAATTCATGTAATAACAACTCTGTGGCCCTGTAGCGTCTTCAGTTACGCAGCGCCATAGCTCTGGCTTTCTTGAAAGTCAGTTGTTGTTTTGCTCTTATTTTGGGTCTGGATTCGTGAATCTTGGTCGTAGAGTGATACAAGTGATAAAAATAGTGATAAAAATGGTACCGTTAGAATCTGTAGATTCTCCGCTGTCCAGTCGACAGTGTTTACATAATCACGCTGACGCTCCGGTGCTGCTTTTCAATGATCCCGGGGGCAACCGTGAAGAAGAGGTTGAACAATGAAGCTGTTAACAACCTATTTTGCTATACATCTGCATAGTGAATTATTTTTGTAATATATCAGATTTAAAAAATGTTTCTGTCTGATATCCGATCGAGTGATTTTTACCAGTATTGGATCAATACTGATACTGAGTATCGTGTCTCATCGATAATCACAACCACATGTAAAAACTATTTTCAACCATTATGTGGAGTTTCAGTGCATGTTTTATCAATGGTGTCGGAACACTGTAAACCTGTCACCTACTCCTATATGTAGCCTGTTAAGCCATCACCGTCAAGCCCTGACTAACCACATCCAACCCTTAACTCCACCTATTATCACCTTGCAGTGATAAGAATTGTGTTTTTCCACATTCTGTTTATAATTGACACGAATGATCCCACAATTATCTTAATAAAATTAACCAAGACACAAAAATCTGATTTTACCATCTGGCTTTCATTTTGCCACCTCACTTGACCACATCTTAATTTCCCTGGTTATTATTCTTTTAAAGTCAGTTCAGTTGCAAAAGTTTTTTTTGTTATTTTGTTTGTGTTAGTTTTGTCTGGATACATGTATCTGTAATATGTGTATGACTGATTTACTGTGAAACATTATCGCTATCGGAGGTGATGTCACTCCCAGCTCTGATTTCTGAGTTTCGATGTAAATGGAACACAGTAAAATTCTACTTTCATCAGTATTTAGAGGAAGCTTTGGATTAGTGCATCGACACTGTCAGTAGACCCATTGTGTTGAGTCATCATATTGAAAACAGAAGATTTAAGAAGCTTGTTACCAACAGAGCTCTAAGACAGATAAATGTTCAATCTATTTTGCTAAATAAATTGAAAAACTGACTATTTTTAACTGCCATTTCTACAACACCTGCAAAAAAATAATCCCTTGAGGGACAAAAAAAATGAACCAAATTAAACTTTTGATTGGTAGGTAAACCGGCCATTTCCAAGAGATATATTTGAGAAGTCAATCACAACTTTAAAACGTAAATCTAAAGCAAAAGTTTGGAAAAGTTTGAATTCGGCAACAAAAACAATCCTTACCTGTCTATCCTCTACTGTCCTTGAGGAGTCACCACAGCAGATCATCTGCCTCCATCTTGCCAATGTTACTCTGACTGTCCCTGTGTCCTCCTTCACAACATCCACAACAACCTTTTCTTTGGCCTTCCTCTTTTCCTCCTGCCCTGCAGCTCCAACATCCTTTGTTCAATATAATAACTATCCCTCCTCAGCCAGTGGCCT
Organism: Microchirus variegatus; assembly: GCF_963457635.1. Classification (NCBI taxonomy): domain Eukaryota; kingdom Metazoa; phylum Chordata; class Actinopteri; order Pleuronectiformes; family Soleidae; genus Microchirus; species Microchirus variegatus. Next base: position 25,903,733 of record NC_139802.1, on the reverse strand, counting down.
AACCATCTCAACCCTGCCTTTCTTACTTTATTTCCACACACAACACTTGTAAGTGTAATAATGCCATGTTATTTGTGCGTAGACTGCCAGAGAACCAGCAGAGGATAGGGGGCTTTTTCTTGAGTCTGATGCCGCAGATGAAGCTCATCTATGTCGCTTACTGCTCCAACCACCCGTTTGCTGTCAGTGTACTCACACAACACAGGTACATGATGAAACTACATTATGAAATGCAAAAGAAAATACACATTTGTGTGTTTGTTGTGAATATAATATATATATATATATATATATATATATATATATGTATATATATATTTAAAAAATGTTGTCACAGTGAGGTGCTCGGGGAGTACATGGAGTCAAAGGGAGCGTCAAACCCAGGGATCCTGACTCTGACCATGAGTCTGAGTAAACCCTTCACCAGACTGGAGAGACACCCATCACTTCTAACAGAACTGAATAGACACATGGAGGTCAGCTTAAATCTGTCTAATTATTATTTTACACAAGTGCTGGGCGGTATACCGGTTCATTCTGAAAACCAGTATTTATTTTTTTAATGACTGTTCAGGACCCTTTGGCCCATCAGTATCAGTATTTGGCTTATCTTCACAAAAATGACAAATTTATCCAGAATTCAGAGCCTTTATTCAGATTCAAAGAGATTATGTTTCTAGAATTGACAAATAAAGTTAAAAGACTGCTGTTGTAATACAGTAGATAGCCAATTTTGGAGAGTAAATGTCCATAAAATATTTATTAACATATGCTAGGCTCAACTAAGAAGCAGTAATTCTCAAAAGTGAAATGATGTGCAATAATTATTAACGGTATGAAAAGGGAAAATAACGTTTGTTTTTTGACCTTCCCTGCATCTCACACACATTTGTGTCTTTGTTACAATTTGGTAATTAAAGACAGCAGGTGAATTCCAATTCCTTGCTCAATCTTAACCCTCAATCTCAAAAATGCGCACTCCCTCTAGTGCAAGTGCTGTCCCGATTCTCAGAAAAATTAAGTTGAGGCCAAGTTTAAGGGCTATATCGCCCCCCAATATTGAGATTTTCCGAGACCACCCTTGGGAGCAAGGGCTACCATAAAGATGGCGATGAAAGCAGCGGAACGAGTACGCTACAAATTAAGTATTTTCTTTGTTAATAGAGATATAAAAATTATGAAAACCATAGTATTATCTTAGTTTAGGCCCATATTATGGATTACTTATGTCATTGTTGCATTTATTTTTATTTTACGATCTTTTGTCAATAGCCGGCCGGTGCGGACAAGCGATCGTTTGCTATGGTTTACTTTTCAATAAGCCGTGGTGTGTGGTAACTGTCAGCTGAATATGTCCGTGGTTGTGGTATTTGTATGAGTATCATCTTATAACTAACTGAAAACCTAATAACTTGACTGACAAACGGATCGTAATAAATAATAATGTGTTCTTCTTCTTCTTTTTTGGAGTTGACAGATTGGACACAGCTTTAGCGTTATTCTGCCCCCCACAGTCTGAAGACGTATCTGCATTTAAGGGGTGTCCCATTTCTAAGTGACAAAATAACCCATAACACTTGGTTTTGAGGGCCAGTTAAGATAAGGGTTGAGCTTGAGGGTTAAGATAGGAATTGGAATTGGCCCAACATCCATATTATCACCAGTCCACTATAGTTAGCTAAAGGAAGGACATCAAAGTGGGTTTTTGACTCTGATGGAAGACATTCTTAGACACTAGCAAGAGTCTGTGGCAATTTTTTTATAATTTTTTTTTAAACCAATACATTTACTAAAATAATATTTTCAGAATAAAACTGGATGAACTGAATCTGATTTTGCCTGATGAAGATATGATGTTTTGGCCCAATTATTTACAAAAAGAAATGGTCCTGGACTGTGGTAGTATTTGCACCAATGAGCATTTTACTCCACCACCTTAGCAGAAAACATGTGTTAGAGTACCAAGAATGTATGCATTTACATTCACACACACACACACACACACACACACACACACACACACACACACTCACACACACACACACACGCTCACACACACACACACACGCACACACACACACACCCTCTCTCTGAATCGACCACTTGCTCAGGACGAGCATACACACACACCCTGAGAACTCACACATGCACATGCTCATGCATAAAAAAAATATCATTGTATACTGTAAATGTTTTTTAAAATACTGTGATTTAAATTGTGGGTCATACAGTTCCACCCAGCACTATCTTACACTAATAAGTAAAGCTGACAGTGAAAGCTGTTTTTAAAATGTGTTTGCTTTTGTTTCCATGTTATATTTGTTTCTGGTGTCTCTTTCTCAGGACCAACACCCTGACAGCTCTGATCTTCATGCTTCCATATTGGCATTCAAAAACCTTGCAGTAAGAGACATAAACACACACAGATACACCATGGACATGTTTTGCTGCCACACTAGAAAAATAAAAATGAACTGTGATTACAGAAAATGTCACACACACGGTGGTAAAGTGGCTTGTATTGTTGCCTCACAGCAATAGGGTCACTGGTGTGGATCCCCGCTTCCTCCCACAGTCCAAAAGCAAAACATGCAAAATTGGGGAATGGTTGTTCATCTCCATATGTTATCCCTTTGATTAACTGGAGACCTGTCCAGGGTGTGACCCTGCCTTTCGCCCAATACCTACGGTGGCCGACAGGGGCAAACGCACTGCAAACCCCAAAACACCAGCAAATAAGAAAACACTGGCTAATAAGAAAACGCCAGCAAGTAACAAAACGCCAGCAAATAACAAAACGCCAGCAAGTAACAAAACGCCAGCAAATCCAGCAAATAAGAAAACGCCAGCAAATAAGAAAACTCCAGCAAATAAGAAAACACCAGCATATAAGAAAACACCAGCAAATAAGAAAACACCAGCATATAAGAAAACGCCAGCAAATAAGAAAACGCCAGCAAGTAACAAAACGCCAGCAAATAAGAAAAACGCCAGCAAATAAGAAAACGCCCAGCAAGTAACAAAACGCCAGCAAATAAGAAAACACCAGCATATAAGAAAACACCAGCAAATAAGAAAACGCCAGCAAATAAGAAAACGCCAGCAAGTAACAAAACGCCAGCAAATAAGAAAATGCCAGCAAATAACAGAAACATAATCTAACTGCCCAGAACACGTTGCAATATTCAGGTGTATTGCCCTGAAAATTCTTTGGCGCGAGACTTTTTAAACATCATTGACTAATTTAATCTCGTGCAGTCTGTTCTTGGGCCCAGGGTGAAATTTGTCAAAAAACCAGACGGGGGGTTTGTTTTTTAGGACCCAAGCATGAAATGTGCAAAGGGCCAACGGCTCCTGGCACAAAGTGCGAGGAACCTATTGTTTCCGTTTAGTTGGCCATTTTTCTCTGACGTTGTGCTCAATTTTGAAAAATGTACAGTTAACAGTTGTGCAATTCCAAATTCCGAATTTACAGTTGTCCTTGAACCCCTGTTATGTTGTCAGTACGTTTTTCTTGCCGCAAAGAAAAAAAGCTCACCGATTTTCAAGCTCAAGCTACCAGCTATATTTTCACCGAGCTACAGTAGGTGCTCCTTGGTAGCGACAGCCGCTGGCCAATTTTCCTTATACTATGCCTCACGTCATCGTTCCCACCTTCTATACTGAGCTGGTGCCAGGACTGCCGTCTGTCAGTATTGAATAGCCTACTCTGATTGACCCTGTTTGAAGATTGTTAGATTCTAAGGGCCTGACTTACTAAGATCCTAAATAGAGAGCGCTACATTGCATGATCAAGCTTAAAGATTGCGCCTGCTGCTGGTTTGCGTTTTGCGGGTGACCTACTTAGATTGCCGCCACAACTGACTACATGTGCAGAAGTGGTTAAGACCGCCCTATTTGAATGAGGATATTGTGCTTTTCAATGGTTGTCAACATTGAGAAAGAGAAAGCGCAGACTCAACAGAAACGCAAAACCAAATTGCCTTCTCGTGACTGGCCTGGCCCATACCAGTACAAACACGCATTTCTCCTAATATATTATACAAATAAGAAATTAATGTGCGTCATCTGTGAACACGTAGTGGATACACGGCTCTGCTAGTCAGGAAGCTAACAAACGGCCTGGGTGGTCAACCTTGCCTGCCCGCCCTCCATGCTCCCCCACCGGATCTGTTATATCACTCTCACACACACAACTAGGGCATTGGGGGAGATTTGGGAAGACCATCAGGGGGGTTGGGGGCGGGCCCACCAAGTAGTGGGTCTATCCCCCATCTTCCCCTTCGGGGGTCTCCGCTCTCCCCCAATATTTTATGGCATATTAGACACTAGGGCTTGGGGGTGGCAACAGCACCCCGCTGTCAGCAAGCAGCAGGGTGCTGTTGCCTCATCCTCCCCCAAAATTTTTAATGCATACTAGATACCGACTCCCCCATACACACATCCCACAGCACACATACATACACACCACACCACATCCTGGTGCTGACTTTGGGCGCCTTGCCCTGGGTGGACGGTGGATCCCTGTGCCGGGTGGGCGTGGGGTCCGCCATGACGGATCTTTCGGCCTCTGACCCATACCTGTGCAGGGGGGCTTGCCCGGGGCGGATCCGGGATCCTGCTGTCTCCTGTTCCTTGGGGACCCCCGAGTGGGATCCGTACGTGAGCCTCTGCCTGCTCCCCTCTGGGGGAGAAGTCGTGTGGTTTGCTCCGGGGTAAGCCTCGGGGATAGCTGTGGCGGGCTCCGGCCTGCCTCCTGGGGGGCTGGGTGGGCCCCGGGTGCGGGGACCTGGGGCCTGCCTCGGCGTGTGGTGGGCTGGTCTGTGCCCGTGGTGCTGTTGCCTCCTGCCTCCTCGGGGCGGGCTCTGGGCGGGGGGGGCTCCGGCTCTGCGGCTCCCTGCCCTGGTCTCGTGTGGGGTGGACTTGCAGCTGGCCCTGGGTCGGGCGGCTGCAGGTCTCTCCTGGCCCGGGGGACCGGGGGACCGGTGGACGCTCCATGTGCCTGGGTTACTGCCGGTCTTCTCCCGGGGGGCTGGGGGGCGGCGACGCTGTTTTCACCACAGGCTTCCATTCTTCCTCGTGTCTCTGGAGAAGAACACCACCCAAGCCATAAGATGACGCATCAGCTGACACTTTGGTGTCTGTGTTTGGGTCATACATGGCCAGCACAGGAGGAGAAGACAGTGCTTTTTTCAGTGTTTTAAACGATGTAACCTGGTCCACGTCCCAAACCCAGCAGTTTTTCTTTGAGAGAAGATCGCGAAGTGGCTTATCTTTCTCTGCCAGCTGGGGAATGAACTTTCCCAGCTGGTTGACCATCCCAAGAAAACTCCTCAACTCACTCACATTTGTTGGCTCCTTCATCTTTGAGATAGCCTCAGTCTTTCGGGGATCGGGGTGAATACCTGCAGTTGTGATTATGTGGCCCAGGAAGGCAACCTCTGTTTTTGAGAGTTCACACTTGTCCACATTTAGTGTTATGCCTGCTCTTTCCAGTCTTTGCAGCACAGCATGGAGTCGAGTGTCGTGCTCTGCCTGGTCCTGCCCCCACACCAACAGGTCATCGATATGGCATATCACACCTTCGAGCCCCTCTATGATCTCCGCCATCCTGCACTGGAAATGTTCAGGTGCTGAGGCGATTCCAAAAGGTAGGCGATTGAAGTGAAACCGCCCAAACGGTGTGATAAACGTAGTGTACTTGGCTGATTCCTTTGTAAGTGGGATCTTCCAAAAGCCCATGTTGGCATCCAGCTTGCTGAACAGTTTTGCTCCAGTGAGAGTTCCCAGGCTCTGTTCTACTGATGGAAGAATGTACTTTTCACGGCGCACATATACATTCAGGCCGGTCAGATCCACACACAGCCGCACCTGTTTCTTGTCCTTCTTGGGTACGACAACCATCCCAGCGCACCAGTCAGTTGGCTCCTCCACCCTGCTAATGACGCCCAGTGCTTCCATGCGTTGGAGCTCTCCCTTGACTGGGCCCACAAGCGGCAGTGGAATCCTTCTGGGGGTATTAACAGAAAATGGCACAGCATCTGGTTTGAGCTTAATGGTGTATGGTTGTTGTAACATACCTAGCCCGCTGCACAGCTTTGGATAGCTTGACTTGAGGGTCCCCATGTCAATGCTGTCGACACGAATGAGTAACCCAAGGGCTTTGATGGCTGGCAACCCAAGCAAAGGTGTGCTCAGGTTCTTGACCACATAAACATTCTCTATGGTCTTCTTGGCCCCTCTTTTTAACTCCAATCTGGCAAACCCAAACACATCCAGAGGAATCCGGCCTGGCCCAAATAAGGGTCTGTCAGCGTTTTGGAGAACTGGCTTCTTGGTTTTTGGAAATATGCTTTTGAACTCTGTCTGTGACACAGCAGTAACATCCGCTCCAGTGTCGAGTTTAAAAGTGATGTTTTTGTCCATCACATCAATCACAGCAGTCCATTTGTCATCATCAGATATCACAGTACCAAGAAAGAAAGATTCCTCCTCTTCCTCTATGCTCTGTACAGCTTTGCCTGCACGGCACACACGCTGGTAGTGACCTTTTTTTCCACATGAATGGCACTTAGCTTCATTTGCTGGACATTCGTGCCTAGAGTGAGGTGTTCCACCACATTTGTAGCACTGGGAAATTTTATCACTTTCAAACTTGTTGTGTGGCTTTTCACTGTAGGTTTTAGGCTTGGTGAATTTAGGCTTTTCCTTTTGACGTTTGCCTTTGAACATCCTGTCCATGGAGTTTCCAGCTACCTGCAGTGCTCCACTAGCATTATTTCTTAGCATAGTTTGCTGTTTTTTTACTTCCTCAGATTGTCTTGCCATATTTATAGCTTTGTCCAGGTCTAAATCCTTCTCCATTTGCATGCGTTCTGAGAGCCGTGTGTCAGCCAGACCAACCACTATCCTGTCCCGGATCAGCTCATCATGTAACATCCCATAGTTACAATGCTCTGCTAGTGTAAACAAAGCAGTAACGAATGCATCAACAGTCTCGTTTGCTTCCTGCTTGCGCATATTAAATCGTGCGCGTTCGTAAACAATGTTCTTCTTCACTACAAAGAACGACTGGAAGGCATCTGTGACTTTACTATATTGGCGTTGATCTGCATCGTTAAGTTTCAAGCCTCTCAAAACATCATCAGCTTCGTCTCCCATACAATAAATCAGCGTATTCACCTGATTATCATCGGAGCTGGCAGATAAGTTGCTTGCTTGGCGGAATCGCTCAAATCGCCGAATCCACTTTGTCCACTCGTGCGGCTTGGAAAACTCAAAGGGCTCCGGTGGCTGAATGCTGAACGTAGCGCTAGGTTTGTTAGCCGCTGTGCTAACTCCACTCCATTCGCCGTTACCGTCAGTCATTTTCCTCGCTCACCGGCCTCTCTCTCTTCCTTTGCAGGCGGACCTTTTCCGTTTTGATTCAGTATCGCACCACTTCTGACACCATGTCGTGTTTCTTGATATAAACACACGCGTGAGACCAACGATGTCTGAATCAGGAAAAACTTTATTAAACTACTGGTTCTCAGTCGTCTCCTTAAACTTGTCCCAGGTGGCCTCTAGCGCCCCCCGTGTGTCCCACCATGCTAGACCTCCCGCCAGTGTAAAACATTCCACTCAATCAGTATTATAAATACATACATTAACACCACAATGATAATATGATATGACATAAAATATGTGCAGAATTTTGAAACCCCATGTAAGATGGTACTAGTTATACGTAGGAAAAAATTTATACAGATCAGGTGCTGGTATGTAAAACACAGGTGACAAAATATTAAAGCCTTGGGGAGGTCTGTCCTCTCTTGCTTTTTTGTTTGAATGTAAAACATATTACGTTACATGAAGATGACATTGAAGGAATGACTCATTTTCATGATTTGATTTTGTTCCATGTGTGCCTTTTTATGACTCTGTGTGTGTGCGTCCAGGCTCAGTGTCTGGAGGTGAGAAAGAAGAAGGACCTGGAGTTGCAGATTTTAACAGAGCCAATCCGAAACTGGGAAGGGGATGACATCAAAAGTCTTGGACCTGTTCTGCATATGTCCCAGGCAACAGTGCACACACATAACTGTCAGGTACCATCAGAATCTCTCTGAATGACTTGGTAATTTCTCACAACTCACATCTTATATGAAATGGATTGCCAGATATAGTTAGAAATACTAGTTTAGTTATTTTACCTAAGGTTATTGAACAGTTTTCTTGTGTTATGTTAGATTTGATTTTTGTTTGGTTTTTATGCAGTAAAATCCAATGAAAGAGACTTTGCAATAGGGAATAGTTTATGACCTAAAGAAAGAGTTCACAAAAGTTGTTTTGTCCTTCAGGAGTCAAACGAACGGTACCTCGTCCTTTTCCCTCATACACTGCTCATGTTATCTGCCAGCCTGAGAATGAGTGGATTCATCTATCAGGTACAATTTAAGTGGCTTTTCTCTGTATACTCCTCAACGTATCATAAACCCCAGTCCACTGACTAATGCTGTGTATATGCTCTGTGTATCTCTGAAAGGGGAGGATGCCACTAACAGGGATGCTCATCTCCAGAATAGAGGACGGAGAAAACCTGAGGAATGCTTTTGAAATATCTGGTCAGTCTGTTTCTCTGTAACTCACTGAACAGTCATTTCTGGTGTGAACTCATATATGAAATGCCAATAGCGTTTAGCCTTTTTTACATCTTATACCTCCCTGGCAAGGAACCAAGATTAATTTGTTTTCACTGACAGGTTCCTAAGTGCACAGGGGGTGAAATGTCCGGAATAAGATCTCGCTAAAAATGCCCATTGTACTTAATACCGTTTTTCTCAAATGCTAAAACACAAAAGCCAATCCTCTAAACCAAATGACCAGTTGTCTAAACACATTTACTAAATCTAGCCATAATTTTCCAATATCATAAACACATTTCACATGAAGACACAATTCACAAAACACAATCCTCCGTTCTCATAAATCTAAATAAAAGAACATATTCACAACATAAATCTTGCTAAAAGAACATATTCTCAAATGAAAGTTCATGTGATGCAAAATGCTTGCCACAGTCAGCAATAATTGAACACAATGAACACACCTGGCGTCATATATTACACACAACGACTCCAAATTGAAGACACTTGTTGCTAATGCTGTGACCACACCTATAAAAGCGGGCGTTTTTCCCGCGGTGCCTAGCAAGAGACAACATAGCCTGCGATGTGGATGAGGTGATGTGGCCCGATGCAGCTTGGCGACATGATACCGCACAGTGACTGTGGTGTGTGTGTGTGTGGTGTGAATGAAGAAAATAAAAAAACGTCACACCCTGATCATGTTTTCAAGAGTACTGTTGTGTGCAATAGATTCTGTTTTTTGCATTGAGTTGTGTTACAGTAGTGTACTTTTATTTAGAATTTTATGTACTCTTCATATGAAACTCACAACTCTAAATGCCTAATCCTCTGCAGAGAGCTAAGAAGAGCCGTTACTCTAAAGTTGTTAAAAAATATGCATTGGCAGTTATGAAACAAAGAACATTCTCACAAATTGAGCATTGTGTTTTAAATTGTTTTGCTGTAGTGTGTAATGATGTGTATAGTGTTTACATTTTTGAAAGCTTCGAGCTGCTCTTTTGGTGTGAAAGTTTGAGTTTTGAAGTGAGAAGGTGTGGTTGTGCTTATGTAGCTTTAGAAAAGGGTATTGTGTTTAGACATTGGGGAACATGGAGGAGACATTTGTGAAATGTGTTTTAGCATTTGAGAAAAACTGTAAGACTCATAAAAGCTATGCTTTGGTAGCACCGTTCAGTGAGAAAATGGCTTTTGGGTAGAAACTGTTTTTTAGTCTGTTTGTCCTGGTTTTTATGGATCTGTATCTCCTGGTGGCAGCAGTTCAGAACAGTGTATGACTGGGAAGTGATGAGTCTTTCAGGATAGGATTGGCCTTTTTGAGGCAGCGGGAACGGTGCAGTTCATCCAGAGAGGTACGAGGGCAGCCAATGATTTTCTGTGCTGCCTTAATTACCCCCTGGAGCATTTCCCTCTGTTCCAACGTGCAGCTTGTGAACCAAACACAGAGGCAGTATGTCAAAATACTCTCAATTGAGCAGCTATAAAATGACCAGCAGCTTTTGAGGGATGTTGTTCTTCCTGAGAACTCTCAGGAAGTAAAGTCTCCGCTGGGCCTTCTTCACTAGCCCAGTGGTGTTGATGCCCCAGGTCAGGTCCTCCATGATATTGACTCCCAAGAAGCGGAAGTCTGTGACCATCTCCACACAGTCCCCCGCATCACCAGAGACTGGATGGCTGCCTTTTCCTCCTGCAATCCACAATGAGCTCCTTGGTCTTAGTTGTGTTAAGCAGCAAGTTGTTGGCCTCACACCACCCACTCCACTCCGTCTCTGTAGTTGGACTCATCCCCCTTGGAGATGAGTCCAACTACTGGGGTGTCATCTGCAAATATGACGAAGGTGTTGCTGAGGTGAGCAGGGGTGCATTCGTGGGTATAGAGGGTGCAGAGTCGGAGAGATCTTCGTAAAGACCCCCAACAGCTGGTCTGCACAGTCCTTAAGAACTCGCCCACAGATGCCGTCGCGACCAGCCGCCTTCTGAGGGTTGACAGCCTGCAGCATACGCCTCACCTCATGCACCTCCACAGTGAGGACAATGTCGTTGTTGGCTGCAGGATGTGGCGTTGCTGCCTCTGATGGTTTTACCTCGAAGTGGGCGAAGAAGTGCTTCAGCTCCTCCGCCAGTGAAAAATCCCCTTCAGGAGCACCAGTGTTGGTCTTGTAGTTGGTAATGTGCTGGATTACCTGCCACACCTGCCTGCTGTTGTTGCTCTCCAGGTGGTATTCAATCTTCCTCCTGCAGTCCGACTTGGCCTTACGGATGGAGAGATTATACTGTGTGATTATGGCACATAAAATAACATAGAATGCAATAATATCTGAAAAATCAAATATATTTATATAACAGGATTAGATATTGAAAAGACCCCACATCAACTTAAATATCACGCTAGTCTAGCTTACATCAATGTGAATCCTGGTTCTTTATTTTTCCTTTAAATAAACCTCTGGGCCTGAATCTGCATTCCCATAAAGTTTCATCCAAATCTGTCCTGTACTTTTTGTCTTAACCTGCTCACAGGAAACAAAACCACCAAGACTACAACACAATTTATCATTTGTCATTCAGATAATAGTATCTAGTCACAAATACAAATTTATGTGTCATTTTTTTATGTCCATGGTGTTTCCACCATCTTACCATCACAGTGAGATGTGAGACTCCTACCATTTCTATGTTTTGATTAAATAAATTGTGGGAAATGTGGGAAGCCATTACCTCATATCATGTAAAAATATTGGCTGTTTGTGTATACATATACACTACCGTTCAAAAGTGTGGGGTCACCTAGAAAATTTGTGTTTTCCATTAAAACTCATGCATTTATTCATCAAAAGACTTGCAAAATGAATAGAAAATAGTCAAGACATCGATAAGATTAGAAATAATGATTTTTATTCAAAAATAATAATTTTGCCCTTCAAACTTTGCTTTCATCAAAGAACCAACAAAACGGTTTCCATCTGTGCTAATGATGCACAAGGGTTTGCCAGGGTTTTCTAATCATCCAATGCTAACACGATTAGCAAACACAATGTACCATTGGAACACTGGAGAGATGGTTGCTGGAAATGGGCCTCTATACACCTAAAGTATGTACATATTCCATTAAAAACCAGATGTTTGCAGCTAGAATAGTCGTTTACCACATTATCCATGTATAGAGTGTATTTCTGATTAATTTAATGCTATATTCCTTGAAAAAAAGTGATTTTCCTTCAAAAAATAAGGAAATTTCTAAGAGGCCCCAAACTTTCGGACGGTAGTGTATACTGTATGTGGGTATGTTTTGTCGTGCAGGTGGACAGTGTGAGTGGATGCAGGTGGCCTGCAGCAGCCAGCACGATCTACGGGACTGGCTCGACCTTCTCACCAAACAGACACACACTCCAGCTACACACACACACTCGCACAAGCCCCAGTCTGTCTGTCACACAGTAAGTCAGTTTAGTCAGCTCATGCACTTTTTCAGTGGTTCCCACTCACTGGGTCATGGGAGATATTTTTTTTAATTTCCTAAAGAAATAAATAAACCTTTTATTTAAGATTTATCTTTAAAAAACATGCATGAGTTAAATACCATTTTAATGAATCTATTATTATGTTACAGAAAAGTAAATTAGTTGCTACATTATCTGTGATTTGGGTCACAATAGTTTGAAAAAGGTGGACCCTTGTGTAGAAAGTTTGGGAAACACTGCACTATTTCACTCAGCTGCATCTCTTTTTCACCTCTCCTCTCTCCTCCCAGCTGCCCACTCAACCGGTCAGTCCAACCAGACACTTTGAGTCTCGTGGAGGGAGCAGTAAACACAGCTTCACTCTTCCTCACCTCTCCTCCTATGGGACGGTACACAGTGGCGGTCTGATGTGGGGGTTGCTGGAGCAACCGAGTACCTGGAGCCTGAGCTGCCTCCGCCCTGCACCTCCTCTGCGACCCTCTGCTGCTCTCTGCTACAAGGAGGTACTTTTTGATATCATGTTAAAATCAAATTACACAATGAAATAAAGTTGTGAAAGCCGTCCTGTTAACTGAAAGAATAACTGCATCTCTAATAAAAACATAATTGCATTTATTTAATAGGATATGAGTAAAAGTCCTAAGAACATGAGGAAGCTGCTTCCGAAGAGGAAGCCAGAGAGAAAACCTTCAGAGGAGGACCTCAATGCCAGAAAGAGTAAGTATATTGAAGTCACAAGCAAATCTTGGGCCAGCCATTATCAGCAATACCAGTCGATAACAGCACTTTACAGTACATGGCATTTTGTGCACGCAAACAGTTACCAACATGCACATGTACTGTTTAAAATTAAACACTGATTTACTGTGAAACAAATACGACTGTTAACAGTAAAAGTAGCAGTGTTTATTATTATTATTATTATTATTATTATTAATAATAATAATAATAATAATAATAATAATAATATTAATAAATCAGTTTGTACTTATTTTCACCACTTATTTGTACTAATTATCTATTTATAAAATGTTTACACTGTATTTTCAATTAAAAACCAACAAACCAACAAAAAATTCACTATATCAATTCACTCTATTTTATTGTGTTTCTCAAAATAATAACCATTACATGATAGGAACTGCTAAGAGGTTCGGGTAGGGTGTCCATGCTTATGCGCAGATTGACGCAGAAAGACTAGTAAATTACTAATCTTAACCACTGGGCAGCCCTTGGTTCAGTGAAAAGGGAACTTGACTTGTAACTGGAGGGTTGCCGGTGGGAGACCCCACTAGGTCAAAGTATAATGTATACATGTAAAATACAAATATAAATCATCATTGAGCAAACAACAAAGACAGAAAATACTACTGTTGAGAATATCACTGCTAAAAACTAGACTTTAACATTAGAAATAAAAAATTTAACGCATTTAAATACACACCATTGCTTGCTGCTTATTTTATTATTACACTAATGGTTACAATTAGATGTTTCTGTTGTGGAACTACGGCTTTGTCCCTTTTTCCTGTCCTTGTCCCTCAGGTATGGCAGCTTTGGAGGAGGATGCTCAGATACTGAAGGTGATTGAAGCCTACTGTACCAGCGCCAAGACACGGCAGACTCTCAACTCCAGTGAGATCACACATCATGGATCATAACACAGCATGAACACCGCCACCGTCTGGTTGTTAATGATAACAGTGTTTGTTCTCTTCTCTAATCATGTTTTCTCTCTGCTGTTTTTTGTCTTCCTTTCATTCCTCTGCTTTCCTCATCCTCCATTCATTGTTTTTCCATTAACCACTTAATTCTTATGGTCAAATTTATTTTAATGTCTCAAACATTTATATAATTTTGGTTGGTCTGGCCTAAATTCCTTATTTATGTTTTTATTGTTTTCTGTACGATCTCAATATGGTTTGTGCTGCCCTTTCCCCCACCAACATTCAATTTGATTTTGGTTCCATCTACCACTTATGGCACAGCTTGGCAGGGGACTGACCTCATGCACAACCATGTGCTCGGTGACACCAGCCTCACCATTGCCGGGCTACCCGGCAGCCTGCCATGTTATGACCAATCAGAGGACTCAGATTATGACAGTATCTGGACCAGCCATAGTTACAGGACTGCCTCGTTTTCTTGTAAGATATTGGTGTCAAACCAGGGACACATTGGCGAAAAAAACTAGCTCCTGAGTAGAGATACGTGTTAACTAGCCCAAACCTTTCACCTGCTGTCTGTGTTTCTTTGTGTCTGCTTTCCTAATCATATAGCATGAGCAAGCATATGCCTCCTTTTACTGTGTAATGTGTTTAAAAGTGGGTGTGTATAGTGCAAACAAAACAAAACATAAAGGACAAGTAGCTGAACAAAAGCTGCAGTCTGGTACCTTTGAGGTTGTTGTTAATGTTATTATTCTGCCTCTGTTTGGTCTTAGTGAGCAGGCATTCTTTAACATTATTTGTATACTGTGTCCTTTATCTAAAAATACGCTCCGTCAAATCAATAAGAACAAACCTGACCAAGAGAGAGATTGTGTGTATACAGCTGCAGCATAAAGGCATATATTCCATCTAAGGACCAGGTTTTTTGAGTAGTAGAAATCACTTCTGAAACTTTGCATGAAGAATGTCTCTGTGTTATCAGCAGAGCTGCAACCAGCAATTATTTGCATAATCTGTTGATTTTTTTAAATTAATTAATTAAATAAAAATGTTTTTCAAACCTGAAAATGGTGATGTTCCTAAATTCATTTGTTATATGGAGCAAAGAAACCTGAAAATATTCACCTTTCAGAGGCTGAAAAATCTAAGATTTTTTTTAATTACAAAAAACCACATTCAAATCAATTAATTAACTAATTATCTGATTCTGTGAGTAATTAAGTAGTTAATTATTCATTGTTGCAGCCCTAGTTTTCAATCGTCTCAATTTATTAGTGCGATGTTGCTGTCTTGACATAAAACAAATCAAATTTGGAAGTGGAAGTGTGCAACTAGATCTCTGTGCTCTTTTGTAGGGCTACAAGCTCACTGTTATATTCATTACTGACAACACAATAATCACTATTATTGTGTATTATCTATATTCTCTTCCTCCTTTCCAACTGATATAAATATATATTTTGTGTATGTTTGTTGGTCATTTTGCATGTGAGGCATATGCTAATGTCGTTGCTAATGTCAATCAGGCTCCAGCAGGAAGGATGTTCTCACGTTCCCAGAGGAGGAGAAGATTATTGTGGAGGAAACCAGGAGCAATGGACAAACTGTAGTCGAGGAGAGGTACACACACACACACACACACACACACACAAACACACACACACAACAGATGAGATTAAATACACACAGTAATGTCTGACATTACACTGCTGCTGTGTCCCTGCAGGAGTTTAGTGGACACTGTGTACAGCCTCAAGGACGAAGTCCAGGAACTCAAACAGGTGAGTCTGTAGTCAGTCACATTAATTACTAACATACATTGTTAACATTCTCCGTATTATCCATTTCCAGTAAAATGAAGAACCTGAATATGTGCAAGTGTACATGTCTGATATTATTTACATTGTTACATGGTCGAAGTCGAAGAAGGAGAAGAGGAAGGCGCATTCAGAAGCAGAGAGAGAAGAGGAAAGGCACGAGTTTGGGACTGAGAGTAGGGACTTTGAATATTGGGATGATGGCGGGACAAGCTAGAGAGTTGGTTGACATGATACAGAGAAGGAAGGTGGATATTTGACTGGACAACTACAGCTAATGTTATCAGGGAGACAGGTGGGAGAGTACTTGGTGTGTCGTCTGGAAGTAAAATAGATAAGGAGACTTGGTTGTGGAATGGGGAAGTGCAGGAGTATATAAAGAGAAAGAGGTTAGGAAAGAAAAAGTGGGACACTGAGGAGACTGAAGAGAGCAGACAGGATTACAGGGAGATGTAGCACAAGATAAAGGTTGAGGTGGCAAAGGCCAAACAAAGGGCATATGATGACTTGTATGCTAGGTCGGAAAGAAGGAGGATGAGAGTGATTTATACAGGTTGATAAAACAGAGATAAAGATGGGAAGGACATCCAGCAGGTTCGGGGGATTAAGGATAGAGAGGGACATGTGTACAAGAGTATTTTGAAGAGCTAATGAATGAGGAAAGTGTAACTTTAAGTTAAATTGGTGTGTTTAAACTTCATTTGGGGAAACTGACTTTACCTCCAGATGGTCGGGGGGCAGCGCAGTCGCTCCTCTCTGTGCTGGGATGCAGACCCACTGCAGCAGACTCACTGTGTGAGCCAGACTGTGAACAGCCCGTTTGATGCAGGGCCTAAGATTATATTTACAATTATTGACTTTTGGTCAATTTATTGTTTGTTTCACTACTTTGAAAAGCTTGTGGACATAGTCGTGGATGTTTTTACAAGTAAAGCTTTTAAAACACAAAAGTTAGGGCGACAGCTGGGGGGGGCAAGGCTCTACAGTAGGGGGGGAGCTGCTCCCCCCTTGCCCCCCTGTAGCTCTGCCCCTGGCTCTGAGCCCCTTCTTGTTTGCAGTGGTGATGGACAGGCTGACAGATGAGGTTAGCGAGGAATCTCCATGGACTATGATGTTTGCAGATGACATTGGTGGAAATATGCTCTAGAAAGGAGAGGAATGAATGTTAGTCACAGCAAGACAGAATACAGTACATGTGTGTACTAGAAGAAGACAAAAGAGAAGATTTATGGATGTAGTGAAAGAGGACATAAAGTTAGTTGGTGTGACAGAGGAGGATACAGAGAACGGGGTTAGATGGAGGAGATTGAGTCGTTGTGGCGATCCCTGAAGGGAGCAGTCGAAACGAGAAGAAGAAGAAGTTTATTACATGGTGTAATGATGGTGACTGATACAGTTATCACTCGTGAGTGGAAACAAATTGAACAAAAGAACCTTTGAAATCCGAGTGGAAAGACAGATTTGGAGTAAGAAGGAAAAATGACGAATGAAAATATAATAAGCCAGTGTTTCTCAAACATGTTCTACATACGACCCACTTTTTAAAGATGGCTTTAAAAAGCGTGCTACAACATCATTCTTGACGAGAGCAAATATATGTATAATGTAATAACTAATTTACTGCCATATATGTATTAATTTTGAATTGGTAAAGTGGTAAAAAAAAAATGTCTTGTTTCTCATTTTCCTTACAGGACAACAAGAGGATGAAGGGGACGTTAGAGGAGGAGCAGCGGGCGAGGAAAGAGCTGGAGAGGATTATCAGAAGAGTTCTCAACAACATGAATGGCCCCATCTGGGATGAGACAAACCTCTGAAATGAAAAACTTCATGGACAAATGCAGTTTTTGATTTGATTTTATTCTTTTAAATGACCAAATCTATGAAATGTTGTCCCAATGCTTCACAAGCTATTCAACACCTGTACACTAGACTTTGGACCAAGACAAATGTTCATTCCCTCTGAGTGTAAAGCTGTGAAGCCAAATCAGCTGGTAGGTATAGTGACATCACTTCCTATCATGCTCTCTTACTCTTTTCTTTGAGCTTTTGGAGCACTGACAAAAAACAACAACAATTGATTACTTTGATTTGTTTCACATTCATCCTTATATGCAAGTTGACTGACATGCAGTATAAGAAGGAACATTAGTGGGGTTTTTTCTTTATTTCAGGCTTAATCAGATATGCTTTTTTATTGTAACCTTTATATACTGATAAGAACTAACAAAATATGAAGTAGACTTTTTTTGTTATATGAAAGTAATTTAAGCTAATACTAAAATTACCAGCACTTAGAAGTGACCTCATGTTTTTTACAGGATGAGATGAAAATTAAGCGTGACATGGACTAATGTGATTTATTGAATCGGATAAATTCTCCATTTGTAGTTGTCAAAGTGAAGCAGAAGAGGGATATTCTCAGGAATTAACATCTATTTAAAATTCCCTCCAGATTGAAAAATTTGAAGGTCAAATAATGCAAGAAGCTGAGGTGAAGTCTGATCAGAAAAGAAACAATCTGTGCTGAACTGAGATGGCAGTGTGATGTTGTACATATGTCCAAAGCTAGTAGGTAACACTTTACAATAAGAATTAACATGACTTAATACTGCTATAAGCATTTACTAACAGTTCATTCATGTTTTTAACTCACCATATATTTATGTTTGTCAGGTTAATAAGTTATTAATTCATGTTTATAAAGCTACTGTTAATGTCAGTTATATCTGTTAACTGACAGATAAGTGAATGTAAATGTGTTTCTTTAGTTACATTTATAAAGGTTTTCGTGTATGTGACGTTGGAACGTGTGTTTCCCTTAAAGGGACAATGTGTAGTAAAATCCACTTTTTTATACATATGATGTTCTCCTGCATTGTCTAGTCGCTGTATAATAGTTGTTTCATTTTCTTAGTGTTTCAAAAAGTCATGTAAAATAACACGGTCGCGGGCCGCGATTGCATAGCCACTGTTAGCAGCGAGACGCCATGTTTCTACCGGAGCCTGTAAGGACAAACGCGAGAGAACAAATCAAGCGTCTCTTTACATGTACCCGCCTCCACTCTCTCCGCTTCGTCTGCTACAGTCGCGGTAGCTCGCCCCCACACGGAGAAAGACAACGAAGACGACATTTGACCAGCTGAGGATACCGTAGCGCTCAGGGAAGGGAGGGAGTGAGCAGAGGAGCAGTTCTTTGTTGTAAATTTAAGCCTCTCCTCTAGATGGCACTATAAACTACTTACTTCACCTTTAAGTGACGTGTAAAACATGCATCCTCCCAACTATGACTTCATAACTGTACAGATTAAGTATTACTTATGTATTATTATATATATACATATATATATAATGTAATGTATTGGGCCTATGTAATTTGTATATATATAATGCATTATTATTATTATTATGTTATTAAGCAGTGGGAAACATGTTCCACAAATGTTTGGTTTGGTTGTTTCAGGCTCACAAGGTGCATTAATAAAGGTGAACAATGGTTAATAAATGCTTAATTATAGTAAAAAGTAATGTTTATTCAGTACCCCCATGTCACTGCGTTGACGTTAATCCTTATATAATTTCTGAATTAATACCTTAATTAACCGGAATAATAACATTAATAAATATTTGGTTAAAACATGAATTAACATGTAGTAAACGCTTATTACAGTGTTTACTAATATTCATTAATGTACCCTTATTGTAATAGTGTTACCAAATAAGAAAAACATAGCATGCTTGAGGTTAATTTAAAAAAAAAAAAAAATTAAAAAAAAAGCTTCACCAGCTTAATGAGAAATCATGTGTCAGTCTTTGCACTGTTTAACACTGAAACACCACAATCTGGAAAGTTTGGTTTTGAGTATTTTGACCTTTTTTTCCCATCCCAGTGCAGATAAGTTAATTTATCTATCATGTATGTAGACAATTAATACATAGAACTGATCAAATTTCAAAGAGCTGTTGGCGAGTTTTCTGCACCATTATACAGTAGTAGAGATAGGGGATGGATGTAACACTTGTTTGTCTGTAACTTGCATAATATTGATGATTAAGCACCCTCATTTTGACAGAAAATAGCAATGTTTTCAACTTCTCCAACTCTATCACAGAATTCACCATATGATGCCAA